>NC_041384.1:358705736-358758395 GCF_002162155.2 Triticum dicoccoides | reverse complement strand
GGCCCCCCTGTTGCTCCACCAACGTACTTCTTCCTCCTATATATACCCACGTACCCCCAAACGATCAAATACGGAGCCAAAAACCTAATTCCACTGCCGCAACTTTCTGTATCCACGAGATCCCATCTTGGGGCCTGTTCTGGAGCTCCGTCGGAGGGGGCATCGATCACGGAGGGCTTCTACATCATCATCCAAGCCCCTTCGATGAAGTGTGAGTAGTTTATATCAGACCTATGGGTCCATAGCTAGTAGCTAGATGGCTTCTTCTCTCTTTTTGGATCTCAATACAATGTACTCCCCCTCTCTCGTGGAGATCTATTCGATGTAATCTTATTTTTGCGGTGTGTTTGTTGAGACCGATGAATTGTGGGTTTATGATCCAGTCTATCTATGTAACACCCCGTATGTAACTTGCCATATTTGTATTCCAACTCTTGCCTTTTCCGGCACTAAGTTATGATTTTTCCTCGTTGTCGGGTTTTTGTCTTCATGTTGTTTGGTCTTTGTCATGCATCTCATATCATGTCATCATGTGCATCGCATTGCATACGTGTTCGTCTCATGCATCCGAGCATTTTCCCCGTTGTCCGTTTTGCATTCCGGCGCTCCTATGTCCTCCGGTGTCCCTTTCTACCTCTTTTCGTGTGTGGGGTTAAACATTTTCGGATTGGACCGAGACTTGCCAAGCGGCCTTGGTTTACTATCGGTAGACCGCCTGTCAAGTTTCGTGCCATTTGGACTTCGTTGGATACTCCTACGGTTAACCGAGGGACCGTAAAGGCCTCATGTGTGTTGCAGCCCAACACCCCTCCAAAGTGGCCCAAAACCCACCTAAACCTCCTCCATCATCTAGATCGTTCGATCACGATCACGTGGCCAAAAACCATGCTCAATTTGGAGCCTCCTAGCTCCTCCTACCTATAAAAAGGCCCTCCCATTCCAAATCCGGACGAAACCCTAGACCCCTCCCTCTCCACGCGCCGCCGGTCAAAATTCCGGCCGGCCGGACACGTCCACTCCGCCCCGCCGCCGCCACGTACCGCGTTGGGGTTCGTCCGCCCGCCCCACTTCACCGTGCCACCAGGGCCCGCGGGGCCCATCGCCGGCCCTCCCCGGCCCGAAGCCGCGCGCCGCCCGCAGCGCCCGCCGCCGCCTCGCCGCTTGACATTGCCGGTCGCCACGCGCCGCCATCGTCTCCAGCCACCGCATCACCGCCGCCTCGTCTTGGCGTCCGCGCCCGCCGGCGACGCCATTCCCCGCCGCGGCCGCGCCACCTCTCCCGACGCCGCCTCGGGCGTCAAGCCTCCTTGCTGGCGACGACCCCCCCCCCTCGCCGGACCACCTCTGCCCCGGCCGAAGCTCTTCCTCAACTCCGGCGAGATAAGCCTGGCCATCCTCGAAACGCGTGCAAACCCGATCCAGATCTGAGATTCGGTTGACTTTTTGCCCTAACCCTAGCATTTTTATGCATTTTTATCATGCTATATCTCTACATCCGTGGCTCCGTTTTGGGCGTGTAGCATGTCAAATTGTTCGTCTCAACGAGTACTTCATTTCATCTCATCGCATCATGTTCATTTAAGCTCATCTTGATGCCCTAAATGCTGTTGCAAGAGTGCTAGTTTCTGTTAGTTTCAGATTCATATCAGTAATTGGACTTTTGTCATTTTTGTCATGATTGATGTGTGCCTCCTATGATCTTGAGCCCTACATGATTTTGAATTATGTCATGCCATCTTTACAGGGGTGTATGCCATGTATTTTTGTGATCTCTGTGGTGACTAGAACAAGCATGCAAAATAGCTCTCGTAATGTTGCTGATTTTAGGGACTTCGAAATATTCTAAGCCTTTTCCCTGATTATATTTTTATGCCGTGTATCCATGTTGCTACAGAGTGATCCATGCCTCTTTTGAGCATGATCAGTAAGGATGTTTTGTAGATATTGTGGTGCTCTATCCATCCATGCCCTTTTTTGCAATTATGGAGCACCCTAGCTTGACTTAATCGAGCTCTACTTTTGCTATAAAATGTTCCTGGCAGAATGTTTACGTGTTAAGCATTTTTGCCGAGCTTGTTGTAGTTGATCCGTGCATGCTATGAAGTTGTTCTTGCCATGTTGTGACGCCCCGAGACCGATGTGCCAGGTGTCTTCCAGTTATTCGACGTCGTTGCCATGTCATTTGCTTGCGTGTTGCATCTTGTCATGTCATCATGTGCATTGCATCATCATGTTTTAAAACATGCATTCGTCCGGGTTCTCCGAGTTTCTCTCCGTTGTCCGTTTTGAGCCCAACCACACTTGCACACACCCGCGGCATGTCTGAAATAGTATTTTATGAGTGGCCGGGAAATGTTCTCGGAATGGGACGAGAGTTGACGTGCGGTCTTATTATAGTGTAGATAGACCGCCTGTCAAGTTTCATCGCATTCGGAGTTCGTTTGATAGCCCAACCGTTAAACTATAGCGGCATCTTAGCCGGTCTAACGTTGCACGTTTTCGGTCTCCGGAAACAACCGCTGGGCCTCTTCTTCTCTTCTCTGCTCTCAGACCACCTAGTTCCCCCTCCGCTTCGGACCGCACGAGGGTCCAAAACGGAGCAAACCCCTCTCCAAACCCTAATCCTAGCCCACCTACTATAAATAGACCACTTCCCCTTCCAAATCGGGTCCAAACCTAGCCTAGCCCCTTCCCAAACCTCCAGCCGCCGCGTCAACCTCGAAGCCCGCGCCAATTAACCAGATCCACCACCTCCTCCTCGATTTCCGCCGCCGGCCCCCTCGTCCCTGCCACTTGGTTCCATCCTGGTGGCCAGCCGCCACCACGCAGGACGCCCGCAGCCAACGGGAAGGCGCCACGCGTCCCTCCGGCGCCTCACTTCGTCGTGGCCCTGCCAGGCCCATCCGAGGCCCGCCCCGGGCCGATCTGGGCCCGAGGCACCAGCGCCTCGCCGCCGCCCATCCCTAGCGCCCGTTCCTCGACCCCCGCTCATCCCACTCGTCCCTGTTCGCTCCACTGCCGCTCGCCGGACTTTGCGCCTAGCCGGCGACCGCGTCGGACTCCGCCGACTCGCCGGACTCCGCCGACTCGCCGGACTCCACGTGCAGGCCTGCCTCGATGCCCCCTCTCCTTCCCTTTCGTCTCACCCTCGCCCATTCACCATCTTCCTCTCTCCTGCAGGAACCCGGGAGCTCGAAGCCATGACCGCCGCCGCTTCGGATCCTACTCGTCTATCGCCGGAGCTCCGTCTACCGCTGCATCGCCCGGATTCGGTCGCGCGGGACCGGATCCATCTATTCCCGCGTCGTCCCTGGCCCCAGTTGCCTCCCAGCGCCCTCCCTCGTCGCCGGAGTTTGCCAGCGTCGTCAGCCTCATTTCCCTGCTCCAGGTCGAGCGAGCGAGGATTCGGCGCGCGTTGACCCGCGCTCAAGGTCCAGATCTAGTGCCGTGTGGGCCTCAGGCGGGCCGGTCCAACTGTTGCCCCATCCGGCCTCCTCTGCTTCCTACTGGGCCTAGCCCATGGGTGAGAAGCCCTCCAGATCCCCTGTTCCATTGGGCCAACCTGCAGATTCAGCCCGAGTGTGTTTTTTTTCTGTCCAGCGATTTTCCAATTTATCCTAGAGATTGCAGTTTTACAGAAAAGTCCTTCATCATCATGCATTTAATATCTCACAAATCGTGCATCGGATTAAAACAAACTTAATATGAAACTTGCTTAGAATTTAATCTAGTTTAATAATATGGAATTTTCTTGCTATGTTAATATGCTTAAAATGATGTTTGCTTTAATTTGCTCCTATGCCATGCTAAAATGCTTTATTTCATAACTATTTAACCGTAGCTCCAAATTAAATATATTATATATGTAAATGGGGTAGAAAAATGCCTAGATTTACTTGGTGCACTCATCTTGCATGTTTAACAACTCTAAAATAATGTTTAGGGCAGAACAGTACCAAATCTATAATATGCTCATGAGGAGTTTCCGGAATTGTTATTCGTTGCTTCCGGCCTCATTTAAACTTGACTAGATAGGTAGTTTACTTTGCTTCACCCTTGCCATGTTAAGAACATTTAATATTGCTGGGGTACATAAACGAGAGAGAACTAAATAATTGATGTGGTGTTCCGTCAATATGCAACCCGTTGCATATTGAGCTCCACTTAACTTGTAGTGTTGTTTGTCCACTTTGCCATTCCATGCATATTTAAACCGGACATGCATCATACTTGGTTGTGCATCATGCCATGATTTTGTGGTGGTTGTTTACTATGTTGTTTGCTTCTTTCCGGGTTGCCTTTCTCGTGAGCTTCGGTTCCGTTTCGGAGTTGTGAGGATTCGTTCGACTACGTCCATTTATCTTCTTCATGGACTCGTTCTTCTTCCTTGCGGGATTTCAGGCAAGATTACCATACCCTCGAAATCACTTCTATCTTTGCTTGCTAGTTGCTCGCTCTTTTGCTATGCCTATGCTGCGATACCTACCACTTGCTTGTCATGCCTCCCATATTGTTGAACCAAGCCTCTAACCCACCTTGTCGTAGCAAACCGTTGTTTGGCTATGTTACCGCTTTGCTCAGCCCCTCTTATAGCGTTGTTAGTTGCAGATGAAGATTGAAATTTGTTCCTTGTTGGAACATGGAGATGTTGTTCCTTGTTGGA
The DNA here is from genome assembly GCF_002162155.2 of Triticum dicoccoides. Lineage (NCBI taxonomy): Eukaryota > Viridiplantae > Streptophyta > Magnoliopsida > Poales > Poaceae > Triticum > Triticum dicoccoides. The sequence goes on along the minus strand of NC_041384.1, from coordinate 358,753,732 downwards.
ACATGTTTACTTGTTGGGATATCACAATATATCTTATTTAATTAATGCATCTATATACTTGGTAAAGGGTGGAAGGCTCGGCCTTATGCCTGGTGTTTTGTTCCACTCTTGCCGCCCTAGTTTCCGTCATATCGGTGTTATGTTCCCGGATTTTGCGTTCCTTACGTGGTTGGGTAATAATGGGAACCCCTTGACAGTTCGCCTTGAATAAAACTCTTCCAGCAATGCCCAACATTGGTTTTACCTTTCACCACCTAGCCTTTTCTTTTCCCTTGGGGGTCGTGCGCCCAAGGGTCATCATTATTTTAAACCCCTGGGCCAGTGCTCCTCTGAGTGTTGGTCCAACCTGTCAGCTGCCGGTGGCCACCAGGGGCAACTCTGGGCTAGCCTACCCGTACCTAAGACAATCTGTGTGTGCCCTGAGAAAGAGATATGTGCAGCTCCTATCGGGATTTGTCGGCACATTCGGGTGGTGTTGCTGGTTTAGTTTTACCTTGTCGAAATGTCTTGTAACCGGGATTCCGAGTCTGATCGGGTCTTCCCGCTAGAAGGAATATCCTTCGTTGACCGTGAGAGCTTGTTATGGGCTAAGTTGGGACACCCCTGCAGGGATTTGAACTTTCGAAAGCCGTGCCCGCGGTTATGGGCAGATGGGAATTTGTTAATGTCCGGTTGTAGAAAACCTGAAGTTGACCTTAATTAAAATGCATCAACCGCGTGTGTAACCGTGATGGTCTCTTTCCGGCGGAGTCCAGGAAGTGAACACGGTGTTGGAGTTATGCATGACGTAGGTTGTTCTAGGATCACTTCTTGATCATAGTTTCTCGATCGCGCTTTGCCTTCTCTTCTCGCTCTCATTTGCATATGTTAGCCACCATATATGCTAGTCGCTTGCTGCAGCTCCACCTCATACCTTTACCTTACCCATAAGCTTAAATAGACTTGATCGCGAGGGTGCGAGATTGCTGAGTCCCCGTGACTCACAGATACTTCCAAAACCAGCTTGCAGGTGCCGATGAGTCCGTGCAGATGACACAACCAAGCGCAGGAGGAGCTCGATGAAGATCTTGTCCTTTGTGTTGTTTCGTTCTAGTTGATCAGTAGTGGAGCCCAGTTGGGGTCGATCGGGGACCTTGTCGCATTTGGGGTTCTTCTTTTATTTTGGCTCCGTAGTCGGGCCTTGATTGTAACTGGTTGATGTAATGCTTTATTCATGTAATTGTGTGAAGTGGCGATTGTAAGCCAACTATGTATCTTTTCCCTTATGGTATTACATGGGTTGTTTGCGAAGATTACCTCACTTGCGACATTTCTTTCAATGCGGTTATGCCTCTAAGTCGTGCTTCGACACGTGAGAGATATAGCCGCATCGAGGGCGTTACACATGTTTAGCTTCTATGCCGTGTCTACTTGCTGGGTGGATGCTTAGTTTGTCATGCAATGCCTTGTGGTGAGTGCATCGAGCTCGTAAACATGCCTACTTAATATCTGTTTTGCCATGTTCCAGTTTTCTACTAAGTCTGAATCTGCTAACGATAATTGCTATGTTCACATGGTTGCCATTGTATTTTCTGATCCCTTTTGGCTTATGGTCAGTAAGGGACTTGTGTTGTATGCTTTGAGTAGATTCATGCCATGCCTTGCTTTGCCATGATATGTTCCGGTAGCATGTTGATATCTTGCTCTTAACATTGCTTCCTGATGTTAAATTCCTGACTTCTTGTTAATTTCACTAAGTCTGTAACCTGATATCTTTTGTTCTTTTGCCATGCTTGTTTGAACCTGCTATTGAGTGAATTAGCCGTAGCTCAGTGTTCATATTTTGTCAAGAATCTTGAGTGGATCCCTTCCATGTATTTTGTTGCTATGTTAGAGTGTTGTAGCATGTTGTTCTTGATGCATTTAGATGGCCTCGTGCTGCTAATCGCAGATCGGTGCCATATTTGTTTTGCTTGTCATTTGCAAACCGTGCATCCGATTCCGGTGATCTTTATATCGATTTCGACTGAAATCAACTCCTCTTTCCAGTGGCACTCTTGTTTTTCCAAGTTGAGGACAGGTTCAATCATTCCTTTCCAAAGCATTCATATGCTACACATATCGCGTCCCGCATATCATGCCATGTTTTGCATCATGTTGCTTGTGCATTGCACGTGGTTGATTGTGTCTCCCTTTGCTTGTGTTCTTGCTTTGGGTAGAGCCGGGAGACAAGTACATGATCGAGGAGTACGTTGAGTACGTTTATGAGGATCAAGCTAACGTCAACTCGGAGAACTTTGCAGGCAAGATGGCCATACCCTCGAAATCACTTCTATCTTTGCTTGCTAGATGCTCGCTCTTTTGCTATGCCTATGCTACGATACCTACCACTCTCTTATCATGCCTCCCATATTGCCATGTCAAACCTTTAACCCACCTTTTCCTAGCAAACCGTTGTTTGGCTATGTTACCGCTTTGCTCAGCCCCTCTTATAGCGTGGTTAGTTGCAGGTGAAGATTGGAGTTTGTTCCTTGTTGAAACATGTTTATTGTTGGGATATCATTATTATATCTTGTCTATTTTAATGCATCTATACACTTGGTAAAGGGTGGAAGGCTCGGCCATATGCCTGGTGTTTTGTTCCACTCTTGCTGCCCTAGTTTTCATCATAGGTGTTATGTTCCTTGATTTTGCGTTCCTTACACGGTTGGGTTATAATGGGAACCCCTTGACATTTCGCCTTGAATAAAACTCCTCCAGCAATGCCCAACATTTGTTTTACCATTTGCCACCTAGCCTCTTTTTCCCTTGGGTTTTCGGAGCCCGAGGGTCATCTTTATTTAAACCCCCCGGGGCCAGTGCTCCTCTAAGTGTTGGTCCAAACTAGAGCCCCTTGCAGTGCCACCTCGAGGAAACTCGAGGGCTGGTTTTAGTTGTACAGATTGCTTATCTGGTGTGCCCTTAGAACGAGATATGTGCAGCTCCTATCAGGATTTGTCGGCACATTCGGGTGGCTTTGCTGGACTTGTTTTACCATTGTCGAGATGTCTTGTAACCGGGATTCCGAGTCTGATCGGATTGTCTTGGGAGAAGGAATATCCTTCGTTGACCATGAGAGCTTGTGATGGGCTAAGTTGGGACACCCTACAGGGTTTTGAACTTTCGGAAGCCGTGCCCGCGGTTATGGGCAGATGGGAATTTGTTAATGTCCGGTTGTAGATAACCTTAAACTTAGCTTAATTAAAATGAATCAACAGAGTGTGTGGCCATGATGGTCTCTTTTCAGCGGGGTCCGGGAAGAGAATACGGTCTCGAGTTATGCTTGAACGTAGGTTGTTCTAGGATCACTTCTTGATCATAGTTCATCGATCATGCCTTTGCCTTCTCTTCTCGCTCTCTTTTGCGTATGTTAGCCACCATATATGCAAGTCGCTTGCTGCAGCTCCACCTCATACTTTTACCCTTCCTGTAAGCTTAAATAGTCTTGATCGCGAGGGTGTGAGATTGCTGAGTCCCCGTGACTCACAGATTAGTTCCAAAACCAGATGCAGGGACCGATGATACTGCTCCAGGAGATTCGATTGAGCTCAAGTGGGAGTTCGATGAGGACTCAGGATGATACTATGTTTCCTTTCCAGAAGATCAGTAGTGGTGCCCAGTTGGGGCGATCGGGGACTTTGTCGCATTTGGGGTTGTTCTTTATTTTGGTTCCGTAGTCGGACCTTGACTGTACCTGGATGAATGTAATGATACTTATGCTATTGTGTGAAGTGGCAAGTGTAAGCCAACTATGTACCTCTTTTCCTTGTTCATTACATGGGTTGTGTGAAGATTACCTCACTTGCGACATTGCTTACAATGCGGTTATGCCTCTAAGTCGTGCTTCGACACGTGGGAGATATAGCCGCATCGTGGGCGTTACAAGTTGGGAATCAGAGCCTTCCCTGACCTTAGGAGCCCCCTGCTTGATCGAATCATTGGCGTTGTTGAGTCTAGAAAAAATGTTTTGAGTCATTTAGGATTATATATATCGGAGAGTAGGATTCTTTTTACTCCTCAGTCCCTTCGTCGCTCTGGTGAGGCATCCTAACGTAGAGTTTTGACTCTTCTCTTCTCAAATTTAAAATTTTAGGATCACACGGGTATCTTGGAATCGTTCCAATGGTTTTGTGACGAGAACATTGTTCTTGGTGCCTCCTGACATTTAGGGGTTGTGGCAGTGTCCCGGGGAGTTGAGCTGTGAGGTGTTTTCGTCACAATTTTATCGTTGCAATTCTGGAATACCTGAGTTTTGCCAACATCGAAAATCTCTTTTATACAATTGTTGGTGAGATAACCTCGACGCCACCCAGTACTGGGGCGGGAGTTCGGGAGTATCGCCATAACTCGTATAACGGATGTTTTTTGAAGGTTGAGGTAAATGATTTCCGAATGTTTCTTGCTTATGTGTTGAAGGATGGATACAGCTGGATGTAGGATTTTCTAGCTTTGGGTGAGATATTATGCTTCCCCTGTATCCCCAACACCTGATTGCATAACCGGAAAGGTTCGGGAGTTTCATAGGTGGGAATTCATGTAGCTCTAGTATTTCTTCCGCGCATATTTGGTTTGTGATTGGGTAATCCTCACCAAGTATTTGTTCTTGTCCGTACCTTGTTGTTTTGTTCATCTACCTCTATCTAAGTGGCTTATCAATTTATGGAAGTGTGACCATTTCAATTGGAATGCATTCGTTCATTTTGTTCGGATGTTAAGACTATATGTTGCAATTTTGATCCATTTGATTCAGCCTGAATATATGTCTGTCAAGATGCTAACGGATGTCACCCTCTTCAGGATGGCTCCTCCAACGCGTCAGAATCCTGAACCGCTGCCACCACCTCCACCTCCGGAGGTATGGCAAGCTGTGATGGCCGCTACCAATGCAAACACGCAGCTGATCATGCAAATATTGCAAGAGCGCAACCAAGGGAATCAAGGCCATGGCAACAATCAGAATCAGTTTGCCACACTCAACCAGTTCCTCGCTAACCAGCCAAAGACCTTCAGCAACCGTGTCGAGGCAACAGACGTTGATGATTGGCTCGTGGATATCTGCAAGCATTTCGAGTGCAGCAACGTCAGGCCTGAGAACTTTGTCAAGTTTGCCTCGTTCCAACTCAAAGACCAAGCTGCAGAGTGGTATCAGCAGTACAAAGATTCTAGAGGAGGTCATGTGATTACCTGGGATGAATTCCGTCAAGACTTCAGAGCTCACCATATTCCTCAGAGTGTTGTTGAGAGCAAGCGTGAGGAGTTCCGCAATCTGAAGCAAGGCAGCTTGTCTGTTTACCAGTATAACATCATGTTCTAGAAGCTCGCTCGTTTCGCTAAGCAAGACGTCCCTGACAAGAAGAGCATGATTTATCAGTTCAGAGGTGGCCTCAGAGAAGATCTCCAACTAGCTCTCGTGCTTTTTGAGCCGTAGAAGTATGATGAGTTTTACAACATGGCACTGAAACAAGAGACTGCTAAACTCAAGTGTGATGCTTCCAAGAAGAGAGTCAGAGATGCAACTCATTCTTCAACTCAAGTGGTAACTAAGCAGCAAAAGTATTGGTTGCCTCCTCCTCCTCCGTTTTGTCAGCCTTATCAGCAGAAGAGCAAAGGTGGCAATGGATCTTCCCACCCACCCAACCTAGGCTTTCAGAACAAGACTTCGTCTCATGCTCCAAGATCAAGTGCTCCGTATCACCGTCCTCTCTCGGAGGTTACGTGCAACAAGTGTCAGTAGAAGGGTCACTATGCCAACAAATGCTTCAATCAGAGGCGTCTTCCTCCTCCTCCTGTGAGATCTGCTAGCACCACAGTGGTCAAGCATAATCCCAAGTTTGCAAAGGGCAACATGATGAATGCAGCTCAGGCAGAGGACTCGTCAGATGTGATAATGGGTAACCTTCCTGTTAACGATATTTCTGCAAAAGTCCTTTTTGATACTGGTGCATCGCATTGTTTCATGTCAAAGCCTTTTTTTTGCCAAGAATGTATTTGCTTCTTCTCATTTGGGCAAATCGTTGGATATCATTTCTCCGGGTAAACGCTTGAGTGCCAGTTTGGTGGTTCCAGATGTTACTATCACGTTGGGCGACTATAAGTTTCTTTCTTCTCCAATGGTCCTTGGTAACTCGGATATTGATCTTATTCTTGAAATGGACTGGCTTTCTAAGCACAAGGCTTAGCTTGATTGTGCCGCCAGGCAGATTCAATTGACACATTCGTCTGAGGATGTAATCGTCTTTGCCGCTCGTGATGATACCATTCGACTATTTTCTCTCAAAGAGAAGGGCGAGTTGGATGCCATCTCTCAGATTCCAGTTGTTTGCGAGTATCAAGACGTCTTTCTAGAAGAGCTTCCAGGAATGCCTCCGCACCGGCCAGTTAAATTCGTCATTGAGCTTGAGCCTGGCATGGAACCTGTTTGCAAATGTCCTTACAAGCTTGGACCTGAAGAGTTGAAGGAGCTGAAGAAGCAACTCGATATTCAAGAGCGTATGGGTCTCATCCGTCCAAGTTCTTCTCCATGGGGTTGTGGTGTTCTTTTCATCAAGAAGAAGGATGGAATGGACCAACTTTGTGTCGACTACCGTCCATTGAACAAGAAGACCATAAAGAACAAGTACCCACTTCCAAACATCAATGAGCTTTCCGAACAACTCAAAGGTGCTCAAGTATTCTCCAAGCTTGATCTCCGTATGGGCTATCATTAGATTCGCATTCGTGAAGAAGATATCCCCAAGACAGCATTTAGAACAAGCTATGGTTCATATGAATACATTGTCATGTCTTTCGGCCTTGTCAACGTCCCTCCAACTTTCTCTCGCATGATGAACTTCATCTTCAACTCCTACACAAATGACTTCGTCTTGGTCTACCTCGATGACATTTTGGTCTTTTACAAGAACAAGGAGGATCATGCCAAGCATTTGAGATTAGTGCTGGATAAACTCAGAGAACATCAGTTCTATGCGAAGTTGTCAAAGTGCGAGTTTTGGCTTGATGAGGTTCTCTACCTTGGGCATATCATCTCCGCCAAGGGCATAGCTATTAATCCTGAGAAGGTGTCTGCAATTGTGAATTGGGAACCACCTCAGAATGTGAAGCAACTCCGCAGCTTCCTTGGGATCGCAAGCTATTGTCAAAGGTTTGTTGAGAACTTCTCTAAGATCGCGAAGCCTCTTTCCAACCTTCTCGAGAAGCATGTGAAGTACGTCTGGTCGTCTAAATGTGACATCGCTTTCAACACCCTGAAAGAGAAGTTAGTCACTGCTCCAGTTCTGACTCCTCCTGATGAATCCAAACCGTTCGAGGTCTTCTGTGATGCTTCCCTTCAAGGTCCCGGTGCAGTGTTGATGCAAGAGAAGAAAGTTGTGGCCTATACCTCTCACCAGTTGAAGCCCAACGAAAAGAACTACCCCACTCATGACCTCGAGTTGGCGGCAATTGTCCATGCTCTTTTAACATGGAGACATCTCTTATTGGGAAGAAAAGTGGACATCTTCACTGATCACAAGAGTCTCAAGTACATCTTCACTCAGCCAAACCTCAACCTCAGGCAGACTCGTTGGGTCGAAATGATTCAAGAGTATAATCCGAGTATCGAATATACTCTAGGCAAGGCCAATGTAATTGCTGACGCATTGAGCAGGAAGGCTTACTGCAATAGTCTGATTATCAAGCCTTACCAACCAGAGCTTTGTGAATCTTTCCGCAAACTCAATCTTCAAGTTGTTCCTCAAGGATTACTTGCCAACCTCCAAGTTTCTCCTACTTTGGAAGATCAGATTCGTGAGGCTCAACTTCTTGATGCTATGGTGAAGAAGGTGAAGATTGGGATTGCCAAGAGTCAACCCAAGTACAAGTGCTATCGTCTTGATGACAATGATACTCTATTCTTTGAGGATCGCATTGTTGCTCCTAAAGGTGACCTTCGTAAAGTCATTATGAACGAGGCTCACAATTCACTCCTCTCTATTCACCCTGGACCTCAAGCAGTCGTATTGGTGGACTCGAATGAAGCGCGATATTGCTAAGTTCATGAATGAATGTGATGTCTGCAGAAGAGTGAAAGCAGAACCTCTTGCCATTCCAGAATGGAAGTTTGACCATATTGAGATGGACTTTGTGACTAGATTTCCCAAGTCCAAGTGTGGCAATGATGCTATCTTTGTTGTCATCGACAAGCTCACTAAAGTGGCTCATTTTCTTCCTATCAAAGAATCTATCACAGCAGCTCAGTTGGCAGAGCTATATACCTCTAGGATTGTCTCTCTACACGGCACTCCGCAGTTGATATCTTCAGATCGTGGCAGCATATTTACCTCTAAGTTCTGGGATTCTTTTCAGAAGGCCATGGGCACCAACACTCGCTTCAGCACAACTTTTCATCCTCAAACCAGTGGCCAAGTCTAGCGAGTTAATCAGATTCTTGAAGATATGCTCAGGGCATGTGTCATCTTTTCGGTATGAAGTGGGAAGATTGTCTTCCATATGCCGAGTTCTCCTACAACAACAGCTTCCAAGCGAGTTCGGGCAAGGCCCCATTCAAAATTCTCTATGGCAGGAAGTGACGTACTCCTCTTAACTGGTCAGAGACTGGTGAATGCCAACTCCTTGGCAATGACTTGATCACAGAGGCAGAAGAAATGTGCAAAGTCATTCACGAAAATCTCAAAGCCGCGCAATCACGCCAGAAGAGTTACTATGATAGCAAGCATCATGACTTGGCTTTCGAGATCGGAGACCATGTCTACCTCCGCGTCTCTCCAATGAAAGGTACTCATTGCTTCGGTATCAAAGGGAAGCTTGCCCCTAGATACGTGGGTCCTTTCAAGATCATTGGCAAAAGAGGCGATCTCGCCTATCAACTTGAGCTTCCCTCAAACTTTGCAAACGTGCACGACGTGTTTCACGTGTCTCAACTCCGCAAGTGTTTCAAGACTCCTGACCGCACCGTCAACTTTGAAGAGATTGATATCCAAGAAGACCTGTCTTATCATGAGCACCCTGTTGCTATTCTTGAAGAAACTGAGCGCAAGACTCGCAACAAGTCTATCAAATTCCTGAAAGTCAAGTGGTCACATCATTCCAATCGTGAAGCCACCTGGGAACGCGAGGACCACCTCCGTTCTGAGTACCCGGAGTTTTTCCAGTCCTAGATCTCGGGACGAGATCCTTTCGTAGTGGTGGAGTGTTGTAACACCCCATATGTAACTTGCCATATTTGTATTCCAACTCTTGCCTTTTCCGGCACTAAGTTATGATATTTCCTCGCTGCCGGGTTTTTGTCTTCATGTTGTTTGGTATTTGTCATGCATCTCATATCATGTCATCATGCACATCGTATTGCATACGTGTTCGTCTCATGCATCTGAGCATTTTCCCTGTTGTTCGTTTGGCATTCCGGCGCTCCTATGTCCTCTGGTGTCCCTTTCTACCTCTTTTCGTGTGTGGAGGTTAAACGTTTTCGGATTGGACCAAGACTTGCCAAGCGGCCTTGGTTTACTACCGGTAGACTGCCTGTCAAGTTTCGTGCCATTTGGACTTCGTTGGATACTCCAACGGTTAACCGAGGGCCGTAAAGGCCTCGTGTGTGTTGCAGCCCAACACCCCTCCAAAGTGGCCCAAAACCCACCTAAACCTCCTCCATCATCTAGATCGTTCGATCACGATCGCGTGGCCGAAAACCATGCTCAATTTGGAGCCTCCTAGCTCCTCCTACCAATAAAAGGCCCTCCCATTCCAAATCCGGACGAAACCCTAGACCCCTCCCTCTCCACGCGCCGCCGGACAAAATCCCTGCCGGCCGGACACGTCCGCTCCGCCCTGCCGCCGCCACGTTTTGCGCTGGGGTTCGTCCGCCCGCGCGCCCCACTTCACCGCGCCACCAGGGCCCGCGGGGCCCATCGCCGACCCTCCCCGGCCCGAAGCCGCGCGCCGCCCGCAGCGCCCGCCGCCGCCTCGCCACTCGATGTCGCCGGTCACCGCCTCGCCGCGCGCCGCTGTCTCCTCCAGCCACCACATCGTCGCCGCCTCATGTCGGCGTCCGCGCCCGCCGGTGACGCCGTTCCCCGCCGCGGCCGCGCCACCTCGCCCGACGCCGCCTCGGGCGTCAAGCCTCCTTGCCGGCGACGAACCCCCCTCGCCGGACCACCTCTGCCCTGGCCGAAGCTCTTCCTCAACTCCAGTGAGATATGCCCGGCCATCCTCAAAACGCGTGCAAACCCAATCCAGATCTGAGATTCGGTTGACTTTTTGCCCTAACCCTAGCATTTTTATGCATTTTTCATCATGCTATATCTCTGCATCCGTGGCTCCGTTTTGGGCGTGTAGCATGTCAAATTGTTCGTCTCAACGAGTACTTCATTTCATATCATTGCATCATGTTCATTTGATCGCATCTTAATGCCCTAAATGCTGTTGAAAGAGTGCTAGTTTCTGTTAGTTTCAGATTCATATCAGTAATTGGACTTTTGTCATTTTTGCCATGATTGATGTGTGCCTCCTATGATCTTGAGCCCTACATTAGTTTTGAAGTATGCCATGCCATCTTTACATGGGTATATGCCATGTATTTTTGTGATCTCTGTGGTGACTAGCACAAGCATTCAAAGTAGCTCTCGTAATGTTGCTGATTTCAGGGACTTAGAAATATTCATGTATCCATGTATCCATGTTCCTGATTATATTTTTATGCCATGTATCCATGTTCCTATAGAGTGATCCATGCCTCTTTTGAGCATGATCAGTAAGGATGTTTTGTAGATATTGTGGTGCTCTATCCATCCATGCCTTTGTTTGCAATTATGGAGCACCCTAGCTTGACTCAATGGAGCTCTACTTTTGCTATAAAATGTTCCTGGCAGAATGTTTACGTGTTAAGCATTTTTGCCGAGCTTGTTGCAGTTGATCCGTGCATGCTATGAAGTTGTTCTTGCCATGTTTAGCTTCTATGCCATGTCTACTTGCTGGGTGGATGCTTAGTTTGTCATGCAATGCCTTTTGGTGAGTGCATCGAGCTCATAAACATGCCTACTTAATATCTGTTTTGTCATGTTCCAGTTTTCTACTAATTCTGAATCTGCTAACGATAATTGTTATGTTCACATGGTTGCCATTGTATTTTCTGATCCCTTTGGGCTGATGGTCAGTAAGGGACTTTTGTTGTATGCTTTGAGTAGCTTCATGCCATGCCTTTCTTTGCCATGATATGTTCCAGTAGCATGTTGATATCTTGCTCTTAACATTGCTTCCTAATGTTAAATTCCCGACTTCTTGTTTATTTCACTCAGTCTGTAACCTAATATCTTTTGCTCTTTTTCCATGCTTGTTTGAACCTGCTATTGAGTGAATTAGCCATAGCTTAGTCTTCATCTTTTGTCAAGCATCTTGAGTGGATCCCTTCCATGTATTTTGTTGCTATGTTAGAGTGTTGTAGCATGTTGTTCTTGATGCATTTAGATGGCCTCGTGCTACTAATCGCAGATCGGTGACATTTGTTTTGCTTGTCATTTGCAAATCGTGCATCCGATTCCGATGATCTTTATATCTATTTCGACCGAAATCAACTCCTATTTCCAGTGGCACTCTTGTTTTTCCAAGTTGAGGCTAGGTTCAATCATTCCTTTCCAAAGCATGCATATGCACCACATATCGCGTCCCGCATATCATGTCATGTTTTGCATCATGTTGCTTGTGCATTGCACGTGGTTGATTGTGTCTCCCTTTGCTTGTGTTCATTCTTTGGGTAGAGCAGGGAGATGAGTATGTGATCGAGGAGCCCGTTGAGTACGTTTACGAGGATCAAGCTAACGTCAACTCGGAGAACTTTGCAGACAAGATGACCATACCCTCGAAATCACTTATATCTTTGCTTGCTAGATGCTCGCTCTTTTGATATGCCTATGCTACGATACTTACCACTCGCTTATCATGCCTCCCATATTGCCATGTCAAACCTCTAGCGCACCTTGTCCTAGCAAACCGTTGTTTGGCTATATTACCGCTTTGCTCAGCCCCTCTTATAGCATGGTTAGTTGCAGGTGAAGATTGGAGTTTGTTCCTTGTTGGAACATGTTTATTGTTGGGATATCATTATTATATCTTGTCTATTTTAATGCATCTACACACTTGGTAAAGGGTGGAAGGCTCGGCCTTATGCCTCGTGTTTTGTTCCACTCTTGCCACCCTAGTTTCCGTCATACCGGTGTTATGTTCCTTGATTTTGCATTCCTTACACGGTTGGGTTATAATGGGAACCCCTTGACAGTTCACCTTGAATAAAACTCCTCCAGCAATGCCCAACATTGGTTTTACCATTTGCCACCTAGCCTCTTTTTCCCTTGGGTTTCCGGAGCCCGAGGGTCATCTTTATTTAATCCCCCCGGGCCAGTGCTCCTCTGAGTGTTGGTCGAGCTCGTCGGCGTCCGCCGACAACAAGTGCTCAACTTCCTGGTACAGACTATGCACATCCCCGTTCTATCTGCTGAAACATGGTTTCAAGGTGTTGGATTATTTGAGATGTCAGACCCTATAGTCCATGCTTCTTTTACGATGCATCCACCGTTTCCTCTGGGTCTGGATGAGGAGGGCAATGAGTTCTTTGTTAGATTCATACTGCATAATCAAGGGGAGGGCTCCAGAGCTCTGCATGGTCATCGACAAGGGTGGTTAATGTTTATTGGAATCCCTCTGGACTATCGCAACACACAGTGCATTGCATATATGGTTAGTTCTTTTGGTTAATTCCATTATTGGAACAGTACGGACGGGTGGAAGGTCAGGTCTCTAGTTCGATCCTCTTTTCCTGATAACGCTCTGGTTCCGCGTTCAGTTGTGTTTCGTGAGTTTTCTAATTGGGGAGGGACATTCATTTCTTGGACAGCGGGCTGTTATATTCTCGATGGAGACTTTGCAGAAGCTTTGATACCTGCAGATGAGGATCCCATGCCATTGGATGGCAATCCACATCCTATGCCAGGGGCAAATCCTCCACCACAGCCTTTCTGGGAAATGCCTCCTTACCCTGCCCTGGGATGGAATGTTGTGCCCCTGGACACGATCAAGGGCACCATGAGGCTGCTAATGCTTGGGCGCAGAACATGAACAATGATGCTGGTTGGGGGCCTTGGGAAGAACCGGCTCAGCAGGCAGAACCTGCTCCTGTGCAAGACCCAATCGCACAGGATCAGAACTCCATGATTCTGAACCCCTCTTTGGACTCGGATGGTGATGATGACATGGCAGAGGTGTAGCAGCCTATGTTAAATATTCACCCAGTTGGTCCCTTGGACCCGATTAACTTGGGGATTGTCCGTGTCTTCTATGGACCTGTCCTCCCACCGGCTATGATATGGGAACGCTCCTTCAAGTCTCTGCTGCCTGAGTTTGCAATCTGGAATGTTCCATGTTCGCTGCCCCGAATCTGTTTGCCGCCGATGCCTGTCAAGTTTGACTCTGACTTGGAGCAGCGATGGTTGTCTGCGGTTAACAAATGCTATTCTGTGGTAATCCAAGAGCTCAATGATGATATGCGCTGCCTGGACTCACAGCTTACAGGATATACGCAAGATATGCCAGAGCAGAGTTCTGAACCGCAAATACAGAATGAGTTTCAGTTTACCTCTATCATAGCATCACCTTTGGGGAAGAGACCACAGCAACCTCGTTTGAAGTGTACAGTCACAATGGTTGAGGAGAGCCCAGACTTTTCAGTCAGATGGATGATTCAAAGCTGCGCTAAGAGAACTGGCATGAAGCCAACATCTGCAATCTCCATCAAGCCAACGCCTCTACGACGCCCCAAGGCCAAGAAGCTGAAGTTTGACTCTGCCCCGTGTCAGGACAGCACTTTGCCGCCACCAACACCTATCTCTACCTTGCAGGCAGTCGGCGAGGCCCTTGGCATCGCTCCGGAAGACTTGACGGTGGAAAAGCTTACGGCTTCTCCTAAACCTAATCCATAACCAAATAGTTCCAATGATGAGTGAACTTTCCTATGCAGCTTCGGGGCGTCTGATCTGTTGGGTCTTTTGTTGCTTTGCTTTATTTCCGCTCTGTATGCCCGAACCTCTGAACTTTTATGATCATGCTATCAGTAGCTTTGCTGAAATTTGTACTGTGCTATTAAGCGGAACAGTTGGTTACTTTCAGTTTATTTTGGTTGTCTGTGGGGACTACAATGTTTTGTAATTGGTCGGTTCTGTGCTGGAATGTGCGCAGTTTGAATTCACCGGCTAGGCAGTGTGATGTGCGAGCCAAAATTGAAGAGAGTCGGTGCTCCATTATTTGTTTGCAGGAGACTAAATGTGATACTTTCGATATCCGCATGATTAGGTCCTTCTGCCCTTGACGCTTTGATGAGTTTGCTTTTTCTCCCTTGGTGGGTGCTTTGGGTGGTATCCTGATCATTTGGAAATCCTCAGTTTTTGAAGGCCAGCTGCTTGAAATACAACGGTACAGTGTGGTTGTTTCATTTAAGTTTGTTCATAGCTCTGAAAAATGGACAATGGTTTTAGTATATGGGCCTTGCGAGGGCCAACCTCGAGATGATTTTGTTAGCTGGCTATATCACCTCTCTATCCCTTCTGATGAACACTGGTTGCTACTCGGTGATTTTAACTTCATTCGCTCTTTGGACAACAGAAACCAACCTGGAGGTGATATAAATGATATTTTTCTCTTTAATGAGGTAATAGGACATCTTGGTCTTTTGGAATTGCCAATTAAGGGGAGGAGTTTCACCTGGTCCAACATGCAACAAGCACCCCTTCTTGAGCAGCTTGACTGGTTCTTTACCACCTCGGACTAGATTTCCCATTATCCTAACACGGTGGTCTTTCCGTTAGCCAAAACTGCGTCGGATCATGTGCCTTGTGTCGTGTCCATTGACACAAATATTCCTAAGTCCAAGGTTTTTAGATTCGAAAACTTTTGGGTGGACATGCCAGGCTTCATGGAATGCGTTCGTAATTCTTGGGAGGCTCCGGTTTTTTCTGATCTTTCTGCTTCGGCCGTGTTAACTAGGAAATTTAAATGGCTGAGATCGGATTTGAGAGCTTGGAGTAAGAAACTATCTTACCTCAAGAAGCTCACGGTGGACTGCAACAAGGTTATCATCTTTTTTTATTAGTTGGAGGAGGTTAGACCTCTGTTTAGAACGAAGTTTAACTTCAGGAAAATAGTCAAGCTTCATTACGAGCGTTTGCTGAAGCTTCATTATATCTATTGGAAACAGAGGTGCACCATCAGATACATTAAGGTGGGTGAAGAGAATTCGAAATTCTTCCATGCTATGGCATCGGAACGCATGCGAAGGAACTCTATAGCCAGCTTGAAAACTACGGGAATGGTTGAACCGGTTTTGGACCATGATCAAATGGCGGGAATCCTGTGGGCTTCTTTCAAAAACAGAATGGCCCAGGCCCAAGGGATATCTATGGGCTTTGACCTAGCAAATCTCATCCAGCCCATCCAGGTTCTAGAGGAACTGTCTCAACCTTTCTCTGATGATGAAATAAGGAAGGTTCTGAAAGAGTTGCCCCCTGATAGAGCACCTGGCCCAGATGGATTCAATGGCATGTTTGTTAAACGCTGCTGGCCGATAATTGAGTAGGATTTTTGGCGTCTTATCAAGGACTTCTATGAAGGAAAATTATCTCTTGAGAATATTAATGGCTCTCTCATTACTCTCATACCCAAGATGCTCTCTCCTGAGGGGCCAGATGATTTTCGGCCTATTTCTTTGACTAACACTTGCTTGAAATTTCTTACTAAGCTGTTAGCAAACAGGCTGCAAAAAGTGATCCTTCGTTGTATCCATAAAAATCAATATGGGTTCTTGAAGAGTAGATCAATCCAGGACTGCTTAGCTTGGGCCTTTGAATACATCCACCAGTGCAAACAGTCAAAGAGACCCATCATAATTCTCAAGTTAGATTTTGCAAAAGCATTTGACACTGTGGAGCATGAGGTTGTGTTGCAGATGCTTAAACACAAGGGGTTCGATGACAAATGGATAAGCTGGGTCAAAGAAATTCTATCTACAAGATCTTCCTCTGTTTTTCTTAATGGCATACCAGGCAAGCAGTTTCAGTGCAAGTGTGGTGTCAGACAAGATGATCCTCTGTCACCTCTGCTATTTGTAATTGCTGCCGATCTCCTGCAGTCAGTGGTCAACCAGATGTTCTCGCATGGAACCCTAACTCTCCCAATTCCTTCACATGACCAAGATTTCCCTATAATCCAGTATGCTGATGACACTGTCATCTTTTTTACTGCCAAAGATGAGGAGTTGGTGGCTCTCAAAAATATGTTGCTGACTTTTTAACGGTCCACTGGGCTTCGAGTTAACTTTGCAAAGTCTTCCATGATTCCTTTAAATATTGATGATATGGAAGCTGCCAAGCTAGCTGCCTTGATTAGATGTAAACTTGGACAACTGCCGTTTACTTATCTGGGTCTGCCACTTGGTAGTACTAGGCCTAGAATTTTGGATTTTATGCCTTTAGTTGATGCCTTGGAGAGGAGACTGACAACTAGTTCCTCCATGCTAAACCAAGGCTCCAGGTTGCAGTTATTAACCTCAGTTTTGACTTCCATGCCCATATATTTCCTCTGCAGTCTACAACTCCCAACTGGTATCATTAAGCAACTTGATAGGATCTTCAGGCAGTGTTTGTGGAGAGGAAATAGTGATGCACCAAAGCAATCTCTGGCTGCATGGGATCTGGTCTGTAGGCCTAAGGACAAAGGAGGACTTGGAGTGATTAACTTGCATATCCAAAATAAGGGCCTCCTACTGAAGCATCTTCACAACTTCTTCAATAAAGCAGACATCCCATGGGTTACTTTAATCTAGAATAGCTACTATGATGATGGAGTTCCACATGCTACAGTCCCAGTCGGGTCATTTTGGTGGAGGGATATACTCAAGATCTCTGATGCATATACTGCAATCTCCACAGTTCACATCAACAGGGGAGACTCTGCCCTTTTCTGGTCTGATGCTTGGGTAATTGGTGGCTCTTCAAGACCTCTATGTTGGAGGTTACCTAGGCTTTTCTCCTTTGTTATTAATGACAAACTCTCTGTGAATGAATTCCTCATCTCTCAGGACCTATACTCAATGTTCTTCTTGCCTTTGTCACATGAGGCTGCTCTGGAGCTGCAAGTTTTGGAAGCTTGGATACTGGACTTACATAGAGACATCACTCTGCCAGATGTTTGGCTATGGCCTGGAAAATCTGGTGAATATTCTGCCAAGAGTTTTTACACTGTTATGCATTCTCATTTGCCAACCATATTGCCATGTAAGTGGTTGTGGGATAGCAAGTGCACCATGAAGATCAAAGTCTTTGGTTGGTTGTTGTTTTTTGATAGACTCAATACCAAGGACTTATTAATTCGTAGGCACTGGAGATCACCTATGGATGACAATCTCTGTGTTATCTGCAATGAGCTAGTCTATGAGGATAGGTTGCACTTGTTTTTCAACTGTAACTTCAGTCGCAGAGTATGGAATTATATTTCCATTGACTGGTCCAGGGGCTCTGAAATTCAGCAATGTATTCAACATGCAAGATCAAGGTTTAAGCATCCCTTCTTCTTTGAAGTTATGCTCACTGCAGCTTGGAATATATGGATCCTCAGGAATGGCAGGACTTTTAGAGGAGAAAATGCAACTTTTGCTGCTTGGAGATGTAATTTTGTACATGATCTTACTCCTCTAGCTCATAGAATGAGAGTAAATATTAGAGACAAGTTGTATGCTTGGATTAACTCCCTAACTTAGCTATAGGTACGTAGGTAGTTAGATTCTGTTTTTTCTTCCTTTTATTTCTTGCTTTCTTATCTAGCTTGTACAGTTGCTACTTCTTTATTTAATAAAGGGTTGTGGAGCTTTGCTCTACAGTAAATATTCAAAAAAAGCTTAACAATAACACTGGTTAGACATGTCCCTAAGGTAACAGTGTGATCGCTTTATTTTACATGTGCCCTTACATTAACAACAGCAAAAGGTTGGTATAAGGACATGCGACAGTGGAGGCATCAGCACAATGTACCTACAAGGAGGCATAAAGTGGTGATGCCGAGTTTGTTCATGCTCTGTGAGGGCAGCTAATCTAATATTGGAGACCTTTTACTATGTGAGGGAAGAAAATCTAATCCTGGAGACCTTTTACTATGTGAGGGCAGCAAATCTAATCCTGGAGAGCTTTTACTATGTGAGGGCAGCAAATCTAATCCTGGAGACATTTTACTATGTGAGGGCAGCAATTCAAATCCTGGAGACGTTTTACTATGCGAGGGAAACAAATCTAATCCTGGACATACTCTATTGACTTGTCCACCAGCCGCCACTTTCTATCATTTTTTCAATCAATAATAGATCTATTTCTTATCCAATTTGTACTGCGTTTTCCCATTATTTCCCTTTTCAACCAAGAGACTGGTTGGGTATCCGGTCTCTACTACTTTCACCATATTATTTCCTCTTTGAATCAAGTCCTAGATTCATGCTACAACTTTTCCCCCCTTTCTTAGTTGTTTGAACCAAGTCCTAGATTCGAATGCATAAAGTAACTTTACCTCTAATAATACTAAAAATTAGGTGGCTTTGGAAGAGCTAACGGGAGTAGAAAAAGATGCACATGCAGACATGTGGGGAGCTGGGGCGGTAAAGCAAGGCCGCTTTCGAAGAACTTATACCCGAGGGTCGTCGGGATGTTAGCGGCGGCAGGTTGGATCTTCGCACAATATGACAGGGAGGAAGAAGGGTCGGAGGACCTCCCGAGCCGGTGCTCTGTCGGAGAGAACGGCACGGGCAGAGGATCAGGCTCCTCCGGCAGCTGTGGGTTTCCTCCCTCATCGGTGATGACTGCGTGAACGATGCACCTAGTCCTCTACACACACCAGCCGAAGGGATCCGGCCGGATCTGTGACCAGCGGTGAGCAGAGAGAAAATGTCGCTACCGTTGTCATGTTTAGATATGGAGAGGATGAGAGAATGAAGAGAGCAACCCTAGTAAAGCAAGCGCTCAGGCCCCAGCATACATATATAGTGGAGTGATTATCTTTTTCTCTCCACAACAAGCGTTTCAATTTGTGTACGTGGCATTAAAGAAAAGAAACTCTCTATTTAAGGTGTGTAACTGTACGACTCCTACTTACTACTAGTACTACGAGTAGTAGTATTGTTCACTTGTGCTCCCCGGCCCTCCATTCATTGAACAACCCCACGGGTGAATAAACATACAGTACTAGTATTTATATAGAACGAACAAGCTCGACCTATTTTCACGTAGTTAAAAGTTGAGGGCGGGGCTTTTCCCGGGCAGTACGCGCAGCAGTTTTTGCATAGGCGGTTTGACAGAGAGGCGAGGAGGGTGAGGGAGTAGCGGATTCAACTTACTACTGGTAAGGTCGGGCTATGCGATTTGGCGGCGTGTTACTGCCGGAAAGACTTGTGATATGACTACTCACTATAGTCATGAATTACTGGCGGTACGACCGGGGTGATGCCCCCCTTTCGTTCCGCACTCTAATCTGGTGCATGACACATCGACCCGGATGCTGGCTCTCCCACATGTCAGCGAAGTACGTAGAAGGAGTGCTTCGGCAGCCCAGTGAATCAGCAGTAGAAAACAGTGTGCTGATATGGCCATAAAAAACAATGTGCTACGGTCCAGACTGTAGCATGTACTGTATAGTACTACTCTTCTTGTTTGGATCCCTGAGTCAGAGCTAGTTTGGGTTGAAATAGCCTCAAATTATCCAAACAGGAGGGGTTAGTTTGAGCTAGTTTTCTCTAACCCAGCTAAAAAACTAGCCCAATGGAGAGGTTCTAATTGGGTTAGTCCTCCTCGGGCCCACTAAAAGAGAACGAAAAAAAATATCCCTTGCCCGCACCAGATCGCTCCCTCCGCCCCCTCCCCTCGCACGACTCCTCTCTATTCCCCATCGGGGCGCCTGCCCAAGCGCCACTCCACCGCTCGCCCTCTCTCTCCTCAGGCTTCCCTCTCCCTCCGGCCTCCGCCGCCCTCCTTCGGCCGCCCTCTCCCTCCAGCCTTTGAAGCTCGCCCCGCACCCCCTTCACCGGTCGTTTTTCTCCCTCTATCATGCGCGGCGGTGACACATCTACCAGGGAGGTCGCGAGAGGGGTGAGTTTGTCCGTTCCTTCTCCGTCTCACAACCATATCATTGATCTTTCTCTCTCTAGCGCTAATTCTGATTTGGAAAACTAGATCCTGATTAAACTTGGTATAGATTTGTGGTGCATGCATGGAATTGTTTGATGCTGCTTGAGGAGGTAATAAATCTTAGATTCAGTTCATCTTTCTAGGTATTTCAGTTTCAGGCTTGCATTATTTCTAGAGGCCCAAAGAATCAGTTCACCTTTCTAGGTATTTCAGTTCCAGGCTTGCATTATTTCTAGAGGCCCAAAGATTCAGTTCACCTTTCTAGGTATTTCAGTTTCAGGCTTGCATTATTTCTAGAGGCCCAAAGATTCAGTTCACCTTTCTAGGTATATCAGTTTCAGGCTTGCATTATATGTAGAGGCCCTAGTCGTCGGCAAATGGGCCTGCAACCCATGTCGGCGTCGACCTCAACTCGCAAGCGTCGGCGTCGGAGGGTTCCCGAGGCTTGGGCTCTATAGAGCCTTCCTCCAAAGCGACGATGACGAGCTCCTCCCTGGGTGCGTGAGGGGCTCCGAGCTCCGTCCCTATCGTCCGGGCTCATGCTTTGTTTCATGGAGTGTATTTTTTTATAAAGCTTGATTGAGGACTTGTATGTTTTAAGTGGGATATCTCTATTGTATGGACAAAGTAAAATTTATCATGTTTTGCATGCTTGATTTGTAAAGATGGTTCGTTTATGTCAATTGTGAGTGGGTGGAGGCCACCTAAGAGCTGGCCACACCAAATCCGGCAGGAAATAGGGTCCAAAGTAGTCAAATGATTGAGAAAGAGCATTTATTGTCAATCTAACCCTACCATCCATACACCTCTTTGATTTAGAGTTAGTTTAGGGTTAGAATCTAACTCTAACCTCTAACTGAGTTAGATTTCTCCTCGTCTCGGTTCATCGCCATCATACTTTCCCCATTTCTGTGTTTTCAGTATCCTGCGAATCAAAGAGGCCCTTAGACTGGTTTAGGTCCGGTAGTTTTTTATAAATTTGTTATGTCCAAAATTTAACATGCTCCGGTTTCTACGAAAATAATCCGGTTTCATGTAGTAATTCATTTATTTATTTATTCTTCTACGGGATTTTGCATGTAATTGCATATGCTTAGAGTCGTGCATGCACCACAACCCAGATGCTCTATGTCCCACATGTCAGCGAAAGGGAGCACATAGAAATAGCCTAGGAGTATATATAGGAGGATAAATGCATGAAAGAATATGTACGGTGAAGCATAGTTGCGGTTCGAAAAGGAGACCTAAAGTGATGACAGGTATAGGTCGCACGCACCCAACTAGTGGTAGTACGAGACATACGACTACTTTTTCCCTAAAAAAAGAGGTACGAGTGCTCAGCACTCCTATTCTATCAACGCGAGTCCCATATGACAAGAGCGTCCGTGCTACAACTAGGTCTTCTCCCTCATTCTCTCTTCTAATTCTAAACTTAGCCGACACCCGGTGGGCGGGGTGGGGATTTGCCGATGGTCAGTTTGCTCAACTGCGGCCCCACCTCACAGTGAAAACGTTACGACTGGAATAAAAATGCCGTATACTCCTATACTAATAAAACATTAAGGCCATGAGGCGAAGCAGTGTTGGTTACAGGAAGCAAGAAGAAGACATGCATCCATCGACGAGGTCCACCTCCTCGACTCAGTGTGTCGGCCCACCGAACGACAGCTAAGTAGCAGCGGCTTTCATGGCCAGGTCGATGTGCTTATGAACAATGGCGTCCAAAGATTCCAGCCGCCGGAAGAAGGCCAACGTCTTTCTGGCCTCGCTAGCCTTGTAGTGGCCTATGTAGACGATTTCCTCGTAGACGTGGATGCACAGGGCGACGGTTTCTTGCATGGCGAGGCGCTGCGCGGCGAGCACGGCCTCGAGGTGCACATTCTTTGTCGCGACCTCCGGCACCTGCAGGGCCACCAGGGCTAGAAAGAGTTTGTCACCATGGAGGCCGATGAGGGTGGCAGGCAATGAGGAGCCTGGGCGCGCGGGCTGGAGCAGTACGGCAAGGTCGTCCGCGTGCTTCTTGGCGGCGGTGAACTTGCAGATGGAGTTGACCATCATGTCGTCCATGCGAGAGGCGAAGCCGATGCCGGCGAGGGCTACGACACCGGAGGTCGCCAGTACCATCTGGAAACGCTGCGCGGTGCGGGGCCACAGGTCCGTGCCTTGGATGATTTGGCATAGCCGACTGCCGCTCGCATCCATGACCTCCATAGGTGCTTCTGGCTTCTGGTCACTTGGTCTTGGGTTGGAGTGAGCGGTGTTGTGCAGAGACTAGGAGCAGATGGATTGGAGTGGTGGGGCGCCTTTATATGAGAATCCAAACTCTGTTGCATTCACATCGTCCAGGCTCTATTCTGCTTCTCCAATTAATTCCCTCTGCATGTAATTGAGGATGCATCATTGACCGTTCAACGTCTCAGGAACCACTACCCTCTCACTCCTTGGCATTCAAGCACCTATGGAGGCGACTTCCACTCGCGTCCATCGCGTGTCAGGAGACGTTCTCGTCGACGACGAGGTGCCTATGGTGCCTATTGTGCACTGCGACCAAGGCGGGGTGGAAAATGAGAAAACTACGTATTTACTTACGGTGTAGATTCACTCAATTTACTCCATATGTACTCCGTCTTGGTGTAGTCTAATCAGTTGTTGAAATCTCTAGAAAGGCAAATACTCCTTTCTTGTTTATAGGGCTATATTAGCAAGTAATAGTGGGCTCACATAGCCATTTTGTCTCATGCAAGAGCCTGGCTATATGCGTGATCCAAGGTTCACAACTACCACATTCGGGTTGCGCTTGGCTCTTCACCTCTTCGAGAAGACGAACAATGATTACTACTACTGCTTCTACAATATCGAATCTAGTGCTACATGTCCGTCCACCGCGAGCGGGAGAGATAGCTTGCTGTAGTACTACTATAAGAAAAAGCCTGTCCTCGTCTGCGAGCCACCGTGCGCATGGGCGGGCGAGAAGGCGTGCAGTAGTAAAATCAAGCTTCTCCTCGTTGTACGAGTTGACGGGACAAATCATAGCAGTGGCCCCACATGGTTGCCTCTAAACTTGGCTGAGAGACCCGCAGTGTACAATACTCCATTTTCTGCAACCTCTAACATTTACCCCACAATAAATTAAAATATATATTCCTGTCTTGACCAGACGGGCGTGCAAACTACAATCACGAGGCTATTCATGTCAAACGCCCCAATAAGCGTAAGATATGTATCTGACGGTGCCAATTTTTGCACGTACATAGCAGTAGAAAAAGAACTAGTACCATGGCATATGCTACACCACGGCCGAGAACACGTGCCCATATTACGCCATCCGGGAATAGTGCCGCACTTCAAAACTAGAACCATCAATAAATTTTGAGCGCGTCTCGTCACATTCCAAATTACTACTACTACCACACTATATTTAATTGCAAACCTATTCATACCGATCACAACCTAAACGGTTTCCCACTTAGGAGCGTATTAGTAGTACTTGTTTATAAATACTACTATGCCAAGATGACTACACATTCCTCCTCAACTCCTCATCCACAAAAAACAATCAAGTCAATCAAGCAATGGCCAGCGTGAGATCTGGGTCGAGAGATTTCCACCAGGGAGAGGCGGGCATGGAAGAGGAAGCACGAGAGATGTCCCGTCTCGCCGCGAAAGCAGCCGACATGTCCAGCCGCGCAGCAGTAGCAGCACAGGGGTCCCGCCATGCCACTGAAGCAGCACAGAGGTCCCGCCGTGTTGTCGATGTAGCAGACTGGTCCGGCCACGCCGCGGAAGCAGCAGAGATGTCCCGCCGCGCCGCCGAAGCAGCACGGAGGTCCCCCCATGGCGCGGCGGTGAAAGGATAGAGAAGAGGTGTCTAGAGGGGGGGGGGTGATTAGACACTAATTGCCAAAAGTTGCAGTTTTAATATTCTTAAGTTTAAGTGGAGTTTAAGAACAAGTTTAACAAACACAATACATATCAAGCAAGCATGCAATGAGTATATGAGCAGCGGGAAGTAAAGCATTCAACTTGCAAGAATGTAAAGAGAAGGGTTTGGAGTATTCAAACGCAATTGGGGACACGGAGGTTTTTGTCGTGGTTCCAATAGGTGGTGCTATTGTACATCCACGTTGATGGAGACTTCAACCCACGGAGGGTAACGGTTGCGCGAGTCCACGGAGGGCTCCACCCACGAAGGGTCCACGAAGAAGCAACCTTGTCTATTCCATCATGGCCGTCGCCCACGAAGGACTTGTCTCACTAGCGGTAGATCTTCACGAAGTAGGCAATCTGCTTGCCCTTACAAACTGCTTGGTTCAACTCCACAATCTTGTTGGAGGCTCCCAAGTGACACCTAGCCAATCTAGGAGACACCACTCTCCAAGAAGTAACAAATGGTGTGTTGATGATGAACTCCTTGCTCTTGTGCTTCAAATGATAGTCTCCCCAACACTCAACTCTCTCCCACGGGATTTGGATTTGGTGGAAAGAAGATTTGAGGGGAAAGCAACTTGGGAAGGCTATAGATCAAGATTCATATGGTTGGAATGGAATATCTTGACCTCAACACAAGTGTAGGTGGTTCTCTCTCAGAAAATGTGTATTGGAAGTGTAGGTATGTTTTGATGGCTCTCTCCCAGAATGAAGAGTGGGTGGAGGTGTATATATAGCCTCCACACAAAATCTAACCGTTACACTCAATTTACCAATCTCGGTGAGACCGAAGGGAAAAACTCGGTCGGACCGATTTAGTAAACCTAGTGACCGTTAGGGTTTTCGGTGGGACTGACTAGTTCAACTCGGTGGAACCGATGTGCTAGGGTTAGGGTAAAACCAAAACTCGGTTTGACCGATTACTCAAACTCGGTGGGACCGATTTGGGTAATAAGCGAAACAGAGAGTTGGCCAAGCAAACTTGGTGGGGCCGATTGCATATCTCGGTGGGACCGAAAATATTGCAACAGGTAACAGAGAGTTTGCAAGCCCATCTCGGTGAGACCGAGATCCCATCGGTGAGACCGAACTGATTAGGGTTTCTTGCAGTGGCTATGTTAACTGAACTCGGTGGCTCCGGATAGAAAGAATCGGTGGGGCCGAGTTTGACTTTTGGTTTAGGTCATATGTGGATGTGGGAAGGTAGTTGAGGGTTTTGGAGCATATCACTAAGCACTTTGATCAAGCAAGCCATTAAGCAACACCTCATCCCCTCTTGATAGTATTGGCTTTTCCTATAGACTCAATGTGATCTTGGATCACTAAAATAGAAAATGTAGAGTCTTGATCTTGAAGCTTGAGCCAATCCTTTGTCCTTAGCATCTTGAAGGGGTTCCACATCCTCTAGTCCATGCCACTCCATTGTTGAACTTATCTGAAACATACTAGGTAAAAGTGTTAGTCCAACAAGAGATATGTTGACATTAATTACCAAAACCACCCAGCGAGCACTTGTGCTTTCAATCTCCCCCTTTTTGGTAATTGATGACAACATACATCAAAGCTTTAGATAAAGATATAGAGAATAGCAAGTAAAGCTTTGGAAAGACATGTAACATGCATAGGATCCCCCTACATGTATGCAATCATGTGAATATTGAATATAGGAGCATGTGAATGCGTAAACATGACAGAGTAAGCAATGTGTTAAATGTATCTTGGCTATATGCATCAGAGAAAATGATGTGAATGTGAGAAATGTACCTTCATGCTCATGAGTCCTTCTTGCAAACAGTATGTACATCAGCAAGAACTTCTCATTCACATGACTGTGATGCATATACTTCCCTTGTGGTCTTGAGTTGGCTTAGGATGGGATGAACCTGCGCAAACAAGGTTAAATAACACAGATACACCTACTAACCAGAGCAAACAAGAGAAACCACAAGAGAACCAAGACTGGGATGACATGTAGAGTGAGTACTAAGTACCACATTGGATATAGACATGCCCCCAAAGGTAAAGATATGCAATAAAATCAGAGATTTCCTTCCCTTAGATGTCTTGCTCCCCCTGAATCTGCATGGGATATTGGGAGAAGATAGGGAACAAAAAATCAGAGCACCAAAAAAGAAACAACATAGCTTGAGCTAAAGCAAGCAACCAAACATGTCTTTCCCCTCTTAAAGACATGTGACATCTCTCCTCTTGAACACCAAGCATCTGGGGTCTTTGATGATATTACTTTCTCCTAGTTGAGAAACTCTCTCCCCCTGAGTACTCTCTCTTTCTCCCCCTATAGGAAGGATTAATCTTTGATGTGATCTCTCTCTCACCCCCTTTGACATCAATTTCCAAGAAGGGCTCTTATGGACATGTGATACAAATGGGTTGGTCCTTGAGTCACAGAGCAAAGCAGCATGTCTAATATGATGCTGGCAGAGGACAAGAGTCATTGAGTGGAGCTGGAGCAAACAGAAATCAGGAATAAGTGGCAAGTTGGTTTTCCTGTGATGAAATCGGTGACTCCGAGTTGTGTGCTTCGGTTGCACCGAAGGATTTCGGTTGGGCCGAAGAGAACAAACCGGTGTGACCGAGTTCATTAGAGTGAAACCACTTCTCACCTCAGCTCACTAGACAAGTAAGATCTCACAAGGATATGTAAGGAATTAACTGAAAGATTTGCAATGAATTGGATGCAGAAAATGCAGAACAAAAAGGAAAGAAAAGAAACTAAAAGTTCTAGATGAAGTTTTTTTTTGAAAGGGGAAACAAATATGCAAATGCAAAAGCACGGAGAAACACTAGAGAACTTCATCTAGAAATGGTCGGTGACAAAGTCACCTATGTTAGAGTATATTGACTTAGGAGTCAAGTGAGAGCACTTGATCATAGATCATACTCATCGTTTAAGCTCAAAATGGGGTTACCATTTTTCATTTAAGCCTTTTGATGTATTCAAATCTTGTCGAGTTGCTTTGACTCATGACTTGGAGTAAAGCTTCTCTAAGATGGAATAACATACCTTGGGTGGTGGTGTTGATCTTGTTCATGTAGTTGAACTTGTGTGGGTTGCTCAAGGTTGATGTAGTTCATCAAGGGTTGGGAGCACCACTTGGAGTTTGAGTTCATCTACCTACATGGGTTAGCTTTGCAAGGAAGAGCACTTGTGTATCCAAAATGACAATCATGAGACTCAACATGGAATTTGCCAAAGCATATGTTTGAATGGTTTCGTGCTTCCTTGTCTTCAACCACCATTGTGTAGAGACTTGGTGATGTAGAGATTGCTCAAGATGTGAGTGAGTTGCAATCTCATATATTTAGATTCAACCAAGTACCTACACGGGTTAGATAACATGCAAGGTACAAATATATCCGAGACATATGAATAGCATCATAAGAGAAATATCGAGGATTAGTCATAGGCTCATGCCACACATGTATCAAATGGAGTTCCTACTCCAAGTTTGAAGCATCAATGATGTTCAATTCACCTCTCAACCTGCAAAACACTTTCTCATCAAGTGGTTTAGTGAATATATCTGCCAATTGCTTATCGGTGCAAACATGCTTAAGGTTAATGTCCCATTTTGCAACATGATCTCGAATGAAATGATGACGAACTTCAATATGCTTAGTTCGAGAATGTTGCACGGGATTGTGAGCAGTATTAATAGCACTTTCATTGTCACATAGAAAAAGGAACATGTTTCACATATATCCCATAATCTTTAAGAGTTTGGGTCATCCAAAGTAATAGAGCGCAACATGAACCAGCGGCAATGTATTCCGCTTCAGCGGTGGATAAGGATACCGAGTTTTGTTTCTTGGAAGACCAAGACACAAGAGATCTACCAAGGAATTGACAAGTACCCGAAGTGGACTTTCTATCAACCTTGTCTCCGGCATAGACTGAATCGGAGTAGCCAACAAGATCAAAAGAGGACCTCTTAGGATACCAAATGCCAAAATTTGGTGTATGGATTAGGTATCTCACTATCCTTTTCATAGCCTTAAGATGACATTCTTTAGGAGCAGCTTGATATCATGCACACATGCACACACTTAGCATAATATCGGGACAAGAGGCACATAGATATAACAATGAACCAATCATAGAGTGATAAACCTTTTGATCAACCGATTCACCATCTTTTGTCAAATCAAGATGTCCACTAGTAGGCATGGGTGTAGTCATACCTTTGCATTCTTGCATATTGAACTTCTTGAATAAGTCATTGGTGTACTTCGTTTGAGAGACAAAGGTACCTTCCTTAGTTTGCTTGATTTGCAAACCGAGAAAGAATTTGAGTTCACTCATCATAGACATCTCAAACTTCTCCGACATTAGCTTTCCAAACTTCTCACTAAAATGAGGGTTAGTTGAACCAAATATGATATCATCAACATAAATTTGGCACACAAATAGTTCTCCATTAACCCTTTTAGCAAAAAGAGTAGAATCAACTTTACCAATTTCAAAGCCTTTTTCAATAAGGAACTTGGTCAAGCATTTATACCATGCTCTAGGAGCTTGTTTAAGACCATAAAGGGCTTTGTGAAGTTTGTAAACATGATTAGGTTTCTTAGGATTGACGAAGCCGGGAGGTTTCTTAACATAAACTTCCTCTTCGATTTTTCCATTTAGAAAAGCACTCTTAATGTCCATTTGGTACAAGGTGATATTATGGTGATTAGCATAAGCAAGTGAGATGCGAATGGACTCAAGTCTAGCAACGGGAGCATATGTCTCACCATAGTCCATATCTTCAAATTGTGTGTAGCCTTGGGCGACGAGACATGCTTTGTTGCGAACCACTTGTCCATCTTCATCTTGCTTGTTGTGAAACACCCATTTGGTACCAATGATGTTGTGGTTGTTGTCGGGTTTCTCGACTAATGTCCACACTTGATTTCTCTCAAAGTTGTGTAGCTCTTCATGCATAGCGTTTATCCAATCTGGATCCTCCAATGCTTCTTCAACCTTCATAGGTTCAATGCTAGAGATGAATGAGTAATGTTCACAAAAGTTAGCTAAACGAGTTTTAGAGCGAGTGATTCTCCCAGTTTGGATATCATTGTAGATTTGCTCGACGGGATGATCCTTAGCAATTCTTGCTCGAACTCGTGAAAGCTTTTGCTTGGGTCGGGGTGGAACATCCTATTCATCTTGTTCTTCTTCTTGGCCTTCTTCATTGTTGACGTTGTCATTCTCTTGTCGTGGTGGAGAAGGAGGTTGTTGATGTTCATCTTGGTGTGCTCCCTCGTTTTCTTCATCTTGGCGTGTCCCACTTGTGGATGCTTCCGTATCAACTCTTGGTTCACCTTGTCGTGAGGTAGAAGCTTCCACTTGGACGGACGAGGTACTCTCCTTCACTTCCGTTGGACGAATCTTGCCAATGGACAAGTCTTGAATTGCTTCCGAAGGGTCTTTGTCTCCTAGATCAATTGGCAATTGCTCTACTTGTGAGCCATTAGATTCATCAAACTTCACATCTACCGTCTCTTCAACCTTTCAGGTGAAATTGTTGTAGACACGGTAAGTGTGAGAGTTTGAGCCATAACCAAGTAGGAAACCTTCATGAGATTTAGGAGCAAATTTAGAACGACGATGCTTATCAAGAATTTAGCACTTTGAGCCGAATACTCGAAAGTATCCAACTTGGGGTTTGTTACCGGTGAGGAGCTCGTATGCCATCTTGCCGAGTAGCTTGTGAAGATACAAGCGATTTATTGCATGACAAGCTGTCTCAACCGCTTCCGCCCAAAAGTGCTTTGGCGTTTTGTACTCATCAAGCATCGTTCTTGCCATCTCAATAAGAGTCCGGTTCTTCCTTTCAACAACTCCATTTTGTTGAGGTGTGTACGTAGCCGAGAACTCGTGTGAAATCCCTTCTTCGTCAAGAAAGGTGTCCACATTTGCGTTCTTGAACTCCGTTCCGTTGTCACTCCGAACCTTCTTGATCTTCACGTCAAACTGATTTTGGGCCTTCCTAGCAAAGTTTTTGAAGATCTTTTGGACCTGCGATTTGTCATCAAGAAACAACACCCACATAAATCTTGAAAAATCATCAACTATGACTAGACCAAATGAGTTACCACCAAGACTCTTGTAGGCATTTGGACCAAAGAGATCCATGTGAAGTAGCTCGAGTGGTCTTCTTGTGGTCATGATGTTCTTCGCGCGGTGACTTCCTCCAACTTGTTTCCCTGCTTGACAAGCACTACAAAGTCTATCCTTGTCAAATATGACATCTTTTATTCCAAGGATATGATCACCTTTAATAAGCTTATCAAGATTTCGCATACCAACATGACCTAGTCTTCTATGCCACAACCAACCTTTAGAAGATTTGGCAATTAAGCAAGTTTTAGGTTGAGCCTTTTTAGTGAAATCAACAATGTAAAGATCTCCTCTACGTATACCGGTAAAGACCATTTTATGATTATCTCTACGAAACACTTTGGCAGTCTACTTTAGTAAATAGGACATTGAAACCGAAATCAGCAAGTCTAGATACTGAAAGTAAGTTGTAGCCAAGAGATTCAACGAGCATGACATTTTGTATGGATCTATCATGTGAGATGGCCACCTTACCAAGGCCAACCACCTTACCCTTTGAATTATCACCAAAAGTGACATACTTTCGAGGGCCGTCATTTTCAGCAAGCTCACGGAACATGTCTTTATCTCCGGTCATATGATCAGTACATCAACTATCAAGGACCCATTCCTTTCCTCCAGCCATGTAGCCGCGAAGATTTTCCATAAGACCAAAGTGTCTCATCGCATCATCGAGATCATAGTCACTATCATCATCATCATCATCATCATCATCATCATCATCATCATCCGAGTATTCATGTTCAACATCATCTTGTGATTGATCAATTCCTAGAGAGGGCAATTCATTAGATAAATGATCATTTATATAGTTATCTTAATGAATTCTAATAGCTCTGGAAATGATATTGCTAATGATTCCAACATCTCCTTTGGCACTCGTAAGATCAGTAAGCTCAAATAAGCAGTCACCAAATTTGGGATCATTGGAACTCATCTTAATCAAAGCAATAGACTTATGGAGGATTTCATCTAGATCTTTCAAGGAGTAATTAGGAAAGAGTTCCTCAAGGAATTTCCATATGGTGTAGGCACACTTAAGAGTCGGCAAACATCCAATCAAGTTTCTAGGCGAGCCTCTAGTGATAAGATTAACAGTTCTAAGATTGTGAATCATGTCAATATCTTCAACTAGGGTAGGGTGCAAAGGATCAACATCAGGTGCACAAGGGCTAGTAATGTACTTGTTCAAATGATATTCATTGAAAATCTCAAGCATTTCATTTTTCCACTCATGAAAATACTCTCCATCAAGAATAGGCACTCTATGTCTAAGACTCCCCAAAGTAGACACATCCATCTTCCTCCAATGGTGTTTAAACCAAGGCAATGTAGACCAATGCTCTGATACCAATTGAAAGGATCGAGAAGAGGTGTCTAGAGGGGGGGGGGTGATTAGACACTAATTACCAAAAGTTGCAGTTTTTAATATTCTTAAGTTTAAGTGGAGTTTAAGAACAAGTTTAACAAACACAATACATATCAAGCAAGCATGCAATGAGTATATGAGCAGCGGGAAGTAAAGCATGCAACTTGCAAGAATGTAAAGAGTAGGGTTTGGAGTATTCAAATGCAATTGGAGACACAGAGGTTTTTGTCGTGGTTCCGATAGGTGGTGCTATCGTACATCCACGTTGATGGAGACTTCAACCCACGGAGGGTAACGGTTGCGCGAGTCCACGGAGGGCTCCACCCACGAAGGGTACACGAAGAAGCAACCTTGTCTATTCCATCACGGCCGTCGCCCACGAAGGACTTGCCTCACTAGCGGTAGATCTTCACGAAGTAGGCGATCTCCTTGCCCTTACAAACTCCTTGGTTCAACTCCACAATCTTGTTGGAGGCTCCCAAGTGACACCTAGCCAATCTAGGAGACACCACTCTCCAAGAAGTAACAAATTGTGTGTTGATGATGAACTCCTTGCTCTTGTGCTTCAAATGATAGTCTCCCCAACACTCAACTCTCTCTCACAGGATTTGGATTTGGTGGAAAGAAGATTTGAATGGAAAGCAACTTGGGAAGGCTAGAGATCAAGATTCATATGGTTGGAATGGAATATCTTGACCTCAACACAAGTGTAGGTGGTTCTCTCTCAGAAAATGTGTATTGGAAGTGTAGGTATGTTCTGATGGCTCTCTCCCAGAATGAAGAGTGGGTGGAGGGGTATATATAGCCTCCACACAAAATCTAACCGTTACACTCAATTTACCAATCTCGGTGAGACCGAAGGGAAAAACTTGGTAGGACCAATTTAGTAAACCTAGTGACCGTTAGGGTTTTCGGTGGGACCGACTAGTTCAACTCGGTGGAACCGATGTGCTAGGGTTAGGGTAAAACCAAAACTCGATTTGACCGATTACTCAAACTTGGTGGGACCGATATGGGTAATAAGCGAAACAGAGAGTTGGCCAAGCAAACTCGGTGGGGCCGATTGCATATCTCGGTGGTACCAAAAATATTGCAACAGGTAACAGAGAGTTTGCAAGCTCATCTCGGTGAGACCGAGATCCCATCGGTGAGACCGAACTGATTAGGGTTTCTGGCAGTGGCTATGTTAACTGAACTCGGTGGCTCCGTATAGAAAGAATCGGTGGGGCCGAGTTTGACTTTTGGTTTAGGTCATATGTGGATGTGGGAAGGTAGTTGAGGGTTTTGGAGCATATCACTAAGCACTTTGAGCAAGCAAGCCATTAAGCAACACCTCATCCCCTCTTTATAGTATTGGCTTTTCCTATAGACTCAATGTGATCTTGGATCACTAAAATAGAAAATGTAGAGTCTTGATCTTGAAGCTTGAGCCAATCCTTTGTCCTTAGCATCTTGAAGGGGTTCCACATCCTCTAGTCCATGCCACTCCATTGTTGAACTTATCTGAAACATACTAGGTAAAAGTGTTAGTCCAACAAGAGATATGTTGACATTAATTACCAAAACCACCCAGGGAGCACTTGTGCTTTCAGGCGACCTAGGAAAATTTCTCGCGGGCAGGCGAGGACTCTTACAGGCGCATGCATGTGATGGTCCATAGCCAGATGGATCAGATCTCCGGCTGGGCGAGGTTGCAAGACGAGGCTACCGGCGACATCCGACAACTAGGGGAGGGCAATGCCAAGCTCCGGGCAAGCGCGACCTGTCGAGGGCGAAGATCGCTGGAAGGGCGAAGCAGGCGGAGGAGACCGCTGCCTTGTTGTAGAGGACATGCGTCATCATCAAGAAACTTATGGACGAGAATGCCATGCTCCGCATCCAGCACAACAGGCTGGTGGAGGAATCCGTGGATGCTGCCAAGCAGCGTATTAAGGACATGAAACTAATGAAAGAGATCATCACCGCTCACCGCAAGAACTAGTCTCCGCGACCTGCAGCGCATAAAGAAAGTAGAGATCAGGGAGCCAGATCGTTGTATGTGTCTTCCTTCTTCTTTTGCCCTTGTGTATTTCGGGCGTAGCCGCATGTGGCTTTTAAAATTATCTTCCTAATTATGTAAGACAATTATTATCCACTCTCGTCATCCTTATATATATTCATCAGTATTTCTATAAATCGTAGTAGATGCTATATAGGTCCGTCGGATCTTACATCAAGATCCGTGCAAAATTTTCTTTCCAGATTTTCTTTTTTCTCTCTTAAATCTCAGTCGAGTGAGACATTGCAATGCCATTAAACAGAGGCTCGGGCTCCATTAATGGAGACCTTGGGAGAGAGGTGGATGACAGATGGAGGTCAAAGGGCTCTCCACCCGATAAGCACGCGGAGGGGTCTGATCGCACGCCTCCCGTACTCAAATAGCTACCCTGCATGGCGCCTCCTAGCTAATAAAAAAAGGGATGCGTGGCGGCACGTAAATGGTAAATAGAATGCCCACGGTTTCAATAATACTTGTGTTTCCAATTGTAACGTGACATCACTTGTTCCAAAATGACTTTGTTGATTGTTAATGTGTGCGCCTTCGCAAATCGGACAACAAAATTACCACAGCATGTTGGTGCCATGTCATGACACCAAGCCAAGTTTCATGATTTTCATGCGTGTTTCGGATTTACAAGAATTTAACAACCAAGTTTCTCAATGTTTCCATCTGAGCCACGATGCCCAGATGTTTGAATTTCATTCCCATTTCTTGCGTGGGACCTAGAAATTTACCTTAGGACACACATGTGATTTTTCATCCAGCTTTTGTGCACTTGAGCATGTGCTTGTATTTCAAATTTGAGTTATGCACACAAAGGTGGCACGCTCCCTCTCAGAACCACGAGCCTTCTTGAGAGAAGCTCCGGTTTGCAAGAAACTTATACCAAAACTTGTTCCTATTTTGGCATTTTTTTACCACAGCATGGTAGTACCATGACATGGCACCATGCCAAGTTTCATGATTTTTAGGCGTGTTTTGGATTTACAAGAATTCTAAAACCACGCTTCTCATTGTTCTCGATCGAGCCACGATGCCAAGATGTTTGAATCTCATTCCCATTTCTTACATGGGACCTAGAAATTCACCCGAGGACACACATGTGATTTTTCAACCAACTTTGGTGCACGGGAGCATGTGCTTGTAGTTCAAATTTGAATTATGCACATTAAATGACTAGAAAATAAATTAATGTATAAAAACACCAAACGAACCCAGAATAATTCCAAAATTTAACAGGGCACTCATGTAGTTCTATGTTGCCTCTATAAAGAAACTCAATGGGGGCAGCGTATATTTTTTGCACTCAAAGGTGACACGTTCCCTCTCAGAACCACGAGCCTTCTTGAGAGAAGCTTCGGTTTGCAAGAAGCTTATACCAAAACGTGTTCCTATTCGGCCAATTTTTTTACCACAGCATGGTAGTACCATGACATGACACTATGCCAACTTTCATGATTTTCAGGCATGTTTTGGATTTACAAGAATTTAAAAACCAAGTTTCTTAATGTTCTCGGCCGAGCCACGATGCCCAGATGTTTGAATTTGATTCCCATTTCTTTCATGGGGCCTAGAAATTGACTCGAGGACACACATGTGATTTTTAAACCAACTTTGGTGCACGGGAGCATGTGCTTGTTGTTCAAATTTGAATTATGCACATTAAATGACCAGAAAATCAATTAATGTATAAAAAGGCCAAACAAACCCGGAATAATTCCAAAATTTAACAAGGCACTCATGTAGTTCTATGTTGCCTCTGTAAAGAAGCTCAAGGGGGCAGTGTATATTGTTTCACACTCAAAGGTGACACGTTCCCTCTCAGAACCACGAGCCTTCTTGAGAGAAGCTCCGCTTTGCAAGAAGCTTATACCAAATTTTGTTCCTATTTGGCCATTTTTTACCATGACATGGTAGTACCATGACAAGACACCATGCCAAGTTTCATGATTTTCAGGCGTGTTTTGGATTTACAAGAATTTTAAAACCAAGTTTCTCAATGTTCTCGGCCGAGCCATGATGCCCAGATGTTTGAATTTCATTCCCATTTCTTGCATGGGACCTAGAAATTCACCCAAGGACACACATGTGATTTTTCAACCAACTTTGTGCACGGGAGCATGTGCTTGTATTTCAAATTTGAATTATGCACATTAAATGACCAGAAACTCAAGTAATGTATAAAAAAGGCCAAACGAACCGGAATAATTCCAAAATTTAATAGGGCACTCATGTAGTTCTATGTTGCCTCTGTAAAGAAACTCAGCGGGGGCAGCGAATATCGTTTCATACTCAAAGGTGACACGTTCCCTCTCAGAACCATGAGCCTTCTTGAGAGAAGCTTCGGTTTGCAAGAAGCTTAGACCAAATCTTGTTCCAAATTGGCCCAATTTTTTACCACAGCATGTTAGTGCCATGACATGACACCATGCCAAGTTTCATGATTTCTAGGCAAGTTTTGGATTTACATTAATTTTAAAACCAAGTTTCTCGATGTTCTCGGCCGAGTCACGACGCCAAGATGTTTGAATTTCATTCTCATTTCATGCATGGGACCTAGGAATTCACCCAAGGAAACACATGTGATTTTTCAACCAACTTTGGTGCACCGGAACATGTGCTTGCAGTTCAAATTTGGATT
This sequence comes from Triticum dicoccoides, assembly GCF_002162155.2. Taxonomy (NCBI): domain Eukaryota; kingdom Viridiplantae; phylum Streptophyta; class Magnoliopsida; order Poales; family Poaceae; genus Triticum; species Triticum dicoccoides. The sequence goes on along the minus strand of NC_041384.1, from coordinate 358,717,414 downwards.
ATGCACATTAAATGTCCAGAAACTCAATTAATGTATAAAAAGGCCAAACAAACCCGGAATAAGTCCAAATTTTAACATGGCACTCATATTGTTCTATGTTGCCTCTCTAAAGAAAATCTGGGGGAGGCAGCGTATATTGTTTCACACACAAAGGTGACACGCTCCCTCTCGGAACCACGAGGCTTGTTGAGAGAATCTCCGGTTTTGCAAGAAGCTTATACCAAAACTTGTCCCAATTCAGCCAAGAATTTTATATATATATATATATATATATATATATATATATATATATATATATATATATATATATATATATGAAAATAGGGTTTAGATTATCCTGAACATCTCGCCACCTAGACCAATGTACTCTGATTTGAATTCAACATAAAATGGATACAAATATTTGAATTGGAGATCATATGTTACATGTAGTTTATAGTGAAATATGATTACTGCTATATGCATGTTTTTTGTTATCAAGATAATATTTAAATGATTGTATAACTTGACAACAATCGTATTCAAATAAGGAAAATTGATTCAAATTTAGTCCATATGGTAGACAACAATATATATGTTGATAGGGTGGAGTAAAATGTTCATATATGATGGAAGACCAAAATGTAGCACTACATCCATTATAAACCACAAGGTCACCTAACGATATATTCGAATTTAACATAACATGGATTCAAAAATTGAAATTCGAGATCCTGGCATTTGTAATCATACAAACAAGGACATGACTCTTTCTTTTGGTGGGAATTGAATTGTTTTTTGTTGTTGTTGAGGGAAGTGTGAATCGATTTGGTACTGTACAGGGTAATCTTGTTCTCTCGATTTTTTACATTTTTCTTGTAGTTTTTTCAATGACATTTATAGCAATATAGTAAAAGGGGACATGACTCTCTTGTGTCTTGTATGAATTGTTTTTTTTGTACATGTTAAGTTTGTTCTACCGAACAAGGAATTCGCGCCTTGTTATCCCGAAATTTTAAGCTCGAGTATCTTTTGTCTCATCTGCTTTGAAACTCCCGCCTCTTCAACCTACGCCGCGCCTTGTTATCATGAAATTTTGACGTGCGCGAAAACTCCCTCCTCATCCGAAATCGGGCCCGTAACCCAGACACGTGAAATCCCCCTTCTACCCCTCAGCTGGAAATGCCGGCTCGACGTCGCGGTGTCAAAACCGGTGGGGGTACGCTGGTAACTTACCCTACATTTCGGACAAGCACGTCCCTAAGCCATGGCTCCCCCTACCTTCCCCTTCATCCCCCCATTCGTACATCGAGGCCGCCAAAACCCACGAAACCCCAAGCTCCTCGGTCAGCCTCCCGACCGCCGCCCAGCCAGAGACTCTTCCCCGATGATGTCGTCCATCACAACAGCTCGCCATCCCTCATCCACCGCACCGGATGAGGATCCGTCATCGATCTCGTCATCCCGCCAGATCAGTCGCCCTGTCCTCCACCTCCAAGGAGCTGCCCCGACGTTCGCCTCGTCTATCGCGCCACCTCCATCCCCACAGCACCGTCACCAATTCCTCCGATGAAGCTGAGGCCAACTCAGCGCCACCAAGGAGGTTCTGCATTGACCGCTGCATTTTATCGTTTATTCAATCTCACGGGGTTGCTGGTGCTCAATACCGAGCAGCCATGGTAGGTCTCCATCGACGGCGCCATCACCGGCCACTTCATGCTGCTGCTCTGCTCTACTATTGCTGTCGGTCACGCTGCTGCTCCGCTCTTGCTCTCGTTCGTGCTGCTGCTCTGCTCTTGCTCTCGCTCGCGCTGTTGCTGCTGCACGACCTCCGGTAGCTACAGGAGTTGCTGCTTTAGCACTCGCTCGCGGTTCTACTACACGACTTGCTCTCTGCTAGTGCATTCCCTGCTCGAGCATCTGCTAATTTAGATCACTGCTTCTCTGCTACTAGTGCTCGAATGCCCTAAACATCTATTGCAATGCTCTTCTACTAGTTCAATCAGTTTCGATAGTAAAATTCAGTTTCGACTGTAAAGTTCAGTTTCTTCAGTTAAGTTAAGAGTAAATAGTATTTACAACATCTATCGGAGCGGCTGTGGCGCGGCTAATGCATTTTACATCTAGCACTTTTTGGTGATGTATTTTACATCATCTATTGCAGATGATATTAGAGTCCCACTTCAGATTAACGTTGTCTGTCTTGTCCTGCTTCAGCCTCGTCGCCGTACACCTCGCAGGAGCTGCTCCAAAGACAGAACCGTCCATCCCAGCAGAGCAGTACCCTCAGCGTCGTTTCTAGAGGCCTCAGATCTTCTTCCCCGCCTCCGACAGTCACACCAGCATCACCACCCTCCACGTCCAACCCAATGATGCTGACGTCGACAAGGCTATGTCAAAGAGGTTGTACACTCGTTGCATCACTTTGTTACTCTGCATTCATGTCGATCCCTCAGGTATCCTTTGCTATGGAACTACTACGGTACTACTATTCGTGCATTCAATTAGGAGTGGAGCAAAGCAAAACTGGAGGATTTTTTCCTTTGGTGTCTCTTTCAAAGAAAAATGTAGGAATTTTAATATCTTGTTGGATGTCCTTTTCAAATTAATATGCAGGAAGAATACGACTAATTGAATTACTGGCATAATAAGATTCTAATTTTTTTCATTTTCACGTGGTCTGACTTTAATTTGACCATGTTTCTCCATTCATGTGTTCTTCCAATTCATGTAAACCAAACACCAAGGTTCACAGAAATCCTATGTTTCCAAATGCTCTGTTTTGCACGTGCATTCCTATCCTATTCATGTGTTTTTCCTATCCATGCGTTTATAGAATCCTCCAATTCTAAGGAGCCCTTACAAATTTACTTCATTTTCAGATAGGCGTCAAAGAAAACTCTGTGTGTTATGTCCTGCTGCTGCCGTTCTGTCATCCACCCCTCCCGAGGTGCACCATCGACAGAAGCATTCACTGCAGCAGAGATTCCCCCTGCAAAATTTCTTTCACCGCCTCAGATCATCTTCCCCGTTGCCGGCAGCCACGCCAACTGCATTACCATCATCGACTGATTAGATGAACCTGAGGACTACAAACTTCCATAAGAGAGGTCGCAGTCTTTCATGTTTTCTTACATTATACATCGGTCATTATTACCTGCTACTTTATCGTTCAAACTTGAGTTTTAAAATGCCCGTGGGTCTCATATTGAGGCAGCAATGAATAGTATCTGTCTACTATCTTGTTCATCTGGTGTCTTCTATGTGGTTCATGTTGGATGGGCAACAAACAATAGATGATCCATTGTCTATCTTTTTAAAATGAAGCTATAATCTACCTGCTATCATTAGTTTTGGATCTATCCACTCATTTGCTACCATCAGTCTTGATTTCTGCATGCACCCCTTAGGCCTTACAAAATCTAACTAAGTTTTTTATTTTGCATGTCAGTTATTGTACACAAATCGTACTGAACATGTAAAGAAAAAGAGAAGACCGTTGCGTGGGAATACAATGCCATGCAGACACCGCTCCATGGTGGGCGAAGTGGCCCCCCTCCCGCCATTCCAGATTGTATTCTAGAGGAAGATAACTGTTCAGATGGGGATTCGGAGGGAGCCGACCACTCCTATTTACCAACTGAGGTGTTTGCTCTAACCTGGCATGCTGATGTTGGTCATATCATGCATATGGCGCCTCGCATTGCTTACATTATTCATCTTATATGTCATCAGCTTAGTTTAGATTTGCTTTGTGTGAATGCCACCTGTTTGGTTTCTATATCATACTACCACCATTCCTAAACATTTGTCTTTTTAGAGATTTCAACAAGTGACTACATACGGAGCAAAATGAGTGAATCTACACTCTAAAATATGTTTATATACGTCCATATGTAGTAGTCCATTTGAAATCTCTAAAAACACAAATATTTAGGAACAGAGGGAGTATATGGGAATTATGCAATGCCATGTTTTTCAGCCAGTTATCATATATGTGAATTATGCATCGCCATGTAGCCAGGCATCATATATGTGAATCATCTCATGCCATCTTTTTTTTCATTACGTATTCCATTTGTCGACAATATGTGTATATTGAACTACTCTTCATGTGTATCAGCCATTTGAGCCAGTTATGGAAAAATAAGGAGTGAAAACAAGGTCTTCAGAGCAGGCAATGGTACCTGTTGAAGCATATACCTTGATGGTTACAAGGAGCTCCTCAGAGGAGGATTCAGAGGCAGATGAGCAGTCGTATCCCCCCCCTGAGGTGCATGCTCTAACTTGGCAAGGTTATATTGCTCATATCGTTCATATGGTGTCTTGCATTGCCATGCCATCTGCTTAGATTAGACATGCTTTGTGTAAATGCCTCCTGTTTGCTTTCTATATCAGATATGTGAATTATGCAATGCCATGTTTTTCAACCAGTTATCATATATGGGAATTATGCACCACCATGTAGCCAGGCATCATATATGTCAATTATCTCATGCCATTTTTTTCATTAGGTATTCCATTTGTCGACAATTTGTGTATATTCAACTACTCTTCATGTGTATCAACCATTTGAGCTGGTTATGGAAAAATCAGGAGTGAAAACAAGGTCTACAGAGCAGGCAATGGTACCTGTTGAAGCATATATCTCGATGGTTATAGGGAGCTCCTCAGGGAGGATTCAGAGACAGATGACCAGTCCTATATCTCACCTGAGGTGTATGCTCAAAGTTGCAATGTTTATATTTCTCATATCATGCATATGGTGTCTTGCATTGGTTAGTTTAGACATCATATGCACAATATTGAATTCCATCTGCTTAATTTAGAGATCATACATGCGAGTGCCAGCTGCTTAGTATATGAATCAATTATGTCAATTATATCATGCCATCCTATATACTTAGACAACATTTATGTGAATCATTTCATCCCAACCTATTTTAGAAAGACATCGTATAGTTTTGTCATGTCATCCTGTTTAGATACTCATCATATGTTGAATTATGCCATTATATCCTGTTAAGTTATCCATCATATATCTGAAACTGTGTCATGCTATCCTGTTTAGTTAGGCATCATATATGTGAAATTGTGTCATGTTGTCCTGTTTGCTTAGACAACATATATGTGAATTACCACATCTGTCTATCATACAATGTCTGTATGTTCAATTTCTTTTCTTGTTTATCAGCCATTTGAACTGGAGGGGGTGATGGCAGTATCTAAGGGAGCAAAAACACGTTCTTCACAAAAGACAGTGCTACCCGCCGATGCAGATAGAACCATGGTTGTACTACCCAAAAACTTGCCCCACCACACATAATCGATACTCTTTCAGATTGCACACTTACACCGTTGGGCACAGAACCAGCTACAACCCTGAAAGTGCTAGTGATCGACTAGAGGGGGGGGGGTGAATAGGCAATTTTTATGAAAGTCTTCAAAACATGGAAGTTTCGAAGACAAACGATAGAAATGAACCTATTACCATGCAGCGAAAGGTAGACTACACTAGGTAAGCCATAGTCAAGTATACAATGAAGTGAAAGCACAAAGACTAATAGCAGCTAGGTAGTATGGATCAGGATGGAAGATAGTAAGAAGCCAATCAGAACAAGCAGTCACACAGTGAAGACAAATAGATAATGCAAACAGGCAATGACTTCATGAGGACCAACTCCAAATAAAGAGATGGGAAGGATAGAACCAGTTTCTCGTTGAAGACAATGATTTGTTGGACCAGTTCCAGTTGCTGTGACAACTGTATGTCTGGTTAGGGAGGCTGAGATTTAACTCAGAAGACCGTGTCTTCACCTTATTCCCCTTGAGCTAAGGACACCAAGTCCTCACCCAATCACTCTGGTAAGTCTTCAAGGTAGACTTCCAAACCTTCACAGACTTCGTTCACCGGTGATCCACAATGACTCTTGGATGATCATAACGCGACGCCTAACCAGCTGGAGGATTCACAGTCCTCAAGTGTAACAAGTCTTCAGATCACACAAACAGGAAGACTTCAGTGATGCCTAACACTCTTTGGCTCTGGGTGTTTAGGGCTTTGTCCTCACAAGGATTTCTCTCTCAAAGGCTTCGAGGTGGGTTGCTCTCAAACGACAAAAGTCGTACACTAACTCTGAGCAGCCAACCAATTTATGGTGTAGGGGGTGGGCTATTTATAGCCACTAGGCAACCCGACCTGATTTGTCCGAAATGACCCTGGGTCACTAAGGAACTGACACGTGTTCCAACGGTCAGATTTCAAACACACGCGGCAACTTTACTTGGGCTACAAGTAAAGCTGACTCATCCAGCTCTGGATAAGATTTGCTCTCATAGTCTTCGCTCGAAGACATAGGATTTTGGTTATGCATCACTTCAGTCACTCTGACTTTGTTCATTGGGACCCCACTTAACAGTACGGTGGTTCCTATGACTCAACAAAGAAGAAACGGAAACGACGAAACAGCTAAGTCATCGCGCTTCATAGTCTTCATGCGATGTCTTCTCATGTCATAGTCTTCAATGTGAATATCTTCACATACCACCTTTGTATTCAATGTCTTCATACATTTTTAGGGGTCATCTCCGGTAGGAAAACCGAATCGATGAGGGACTACTACCTGTGTTATCCTGCAATTCTCACAAACACATTAGTCCCTCAACCAGGTTTGTCGTCAATACTCGAAAACCAACTAGGGGTGGCACTAGATGCACTTACAATCTCCCCCTTTTTGGTTATTGATGACAAACTGGTTGAAGTTTTCAACGGGGATAAAAGTATGTGAAATTGTAAAGGTTTTAGGTATTGTCTTCGTAAGTAGCAGAAAGGCTCCCCCTGAAGATGTGCATATAAGTATTTTGCTTTTGAATGCACATGCACATGGCAGGTTGTACTTGCGGAGCTCCTCTTCTACTTATGAAGACAATTCATCATGCATTAAAGAATATAACGAAGATAATGACATTCATAATGAAAAATGGTCATCTGCAAAATGACTTCGTGCGGAATTTATCGTCGCACATGCCGAATTTATCATCGCATCACATAGTGTCGAAAAAGGTAGCAGACGACCATCAAGTTTAAGTGTTACAACTCAAAACGAACCAAATGTTTCAAAAGCGAGAGTTGTAAGCACTTGGCAAATGTAGCAAAAGTAAAGAAAACACCCATATGGACCCGCTTGAAGACTATCAACTCATATGCTTCTCCCCCTTTTGTCAGTAATGACCAAAAAGGTTTGAAGACATAGAGCTTCTACTCGTTCCCATGAGGAGTAGGTGAAGCAGCAGGGTCGTCGTTGAGGTTCGGTGGTGCATAAGAACTTGGTGCAGTGTCGACACGTGCTGAAGTTGGAGCTGGTGAAGTAGCGTCATCTTGATCATCTATGACTCTGGCATTCACCGTTGCAGCTGAGGAGGAATAGTCAGAGTCTTCATGTGATGGAGTCCGACGCAAGTGAGCATTCCTTGGAGGAGTTGAGTCAAACTTGAATCTTTCTGTGAAGCCATCGTCTTGAAGATCAGCTTCAGCACTGAGCAATGTCAAACTCTTCCAGGACCTCCGACAGGTTTCATGTGTAACAAAGGCATTCTTGGTGGCAAGATTTCAAATGCGATTGATGTCCACCAAGAGGATTTGCATCTGAAGCTTAAGCCAGTCATGATGCTTATCATGTTTCTGATGGAGAGCTACGAGAAGCTCTCGGTCATTGAGAACACGAGATGGCTTCCGAGGCCTTTGGGCAATGGTACTTGCAGTGGCGTTAGTTTGGGTGCGAGGAGCACGTGTGTTGCCAGCCAAGGGGTAAACACGAGAAACGGCCTGAACTCCTTCAATGGGCTGGGTGAAGCTTTGATGTTCAACATTGTGAAGATAAATTGGATCCTTTGCAGGCTCTGGGTAAATGACTTCAACAGATAGATCAACCTCTGGCAAGAACACGAGATGATTGCGCGCAGATGGCTAATAGTTGAAGGCAGAGTGAAGCTTGATGAGGCGCATTACCCATGGAGCATAGAACTTCAGACCAAAGATGTCAGAGCCAGATGCAGCCAACTGCCTGATGAAGAAGTCTTGAGCATTGAAGCTTATGCCATTGAAGATATAGAAAACCAAAGTCTTCATTGCTTCTTCAAGCTTCGCTGCAGATGAATGTCCTTTGACAGGCCATAGAGTTCGTCTGATGATATGATAGATGGTGCGGGGCAGATACTCTAGGTCTTCAACAAAGAATTCCGTTGGGTATTCAGCGTCGCGTGGCAGAGGCTTCATCATGCTCAGCATTTGGCTCATGTTAGGCTCTGGCTTCTGGAAAATGCTCTCCAAAGCATTCTGGTGTTGCTGACAACCTGGTTCATAGTATTCGCCAGGAGTGGGTAGGGCTGTAAGCTCAATGATGTCTTGGGCTTTAGCTTCATGATGTACATTGCCCGTCATCCACTCAAGGATCCAAGTCTTCGGATCCCTGTTGTATCCACGAATGTGGAGGGTAGCATAGAATTGAAGCAGAATTTCTTCATTCCTATGTTCCTTGTCAGTCACAAAGTTGAGCAGACCCGCATCACGGAAGCAGTCAAGGGCTTCTTCAAGGCAGGGCAATCCAGCAATGGCTTCACCTTCAAGACGCATATGTGGGAAGATGCGCCCTTGATTGTACAAGATGCAAGAATAGTAGTTGCGCTGCTGATAACTCCAGAATCGATCTGAGGAGATTCTTGGCCTTGTGTAGGGGTACTTGTCACTGTCAAAGAATGTGTTGTGTGCCTTGAATCCATTTAGATTAAACGATCCTGGTGACATTGCAGTACCTGGAAACTGTGGTAGCCTTGGCTTTGGCTTCTGGACCTGAGGCCTATGCTCCACATGATAGTCAAATTGAGGTCCGGGAGCAGGCAGAGGAACCAGAATTGGCTAGCGGATGGTAACAAGCTAACCATGATTATATGCTTGCTCGATGGTGTGTGGCTTTGGAGGAGGTACAGGAGCAGAGGCATTGGCTTCAGGCAGTGGATTTGCTTCAGGTGCTGCATTGGCTTCGGGTGCATTCACTTCTGGCACCACATTAGCTTCAGGTGCCACGGTAGCTTCAGCCATGAAAACGTCATTGGCTTCAGTGTTGATGTTGGTGGCGCCTCAGTATTGATAACCTCCACTTCAGGAGCTGGAGGGTCGGACACGCTCTCCTCGAGAACAACTTCAGGGTTGGACGGGGGTGTAGCAACACGTTCTTCTTCTCTTGGTTCTTCTTCTTGGTCATCAGCTGATGCAGCCGGAATATCTTCAGCCGTTTTGGCTTCAGATTCAGGGATGTTTGCAGTAGGAGAGGCTTCAAGAAAGACTTCGCGTGAAACGAATTGTCGCTCTTCTCCTTCTGGAACACTTGACAAAGTGACCTGTGGCCTTGGTCCTTTGCGAAGCCTGCGAAATGCTGGTGACGCCCGTGGAGATGGAGTTGGTTGGGCCTCAAGGTCTTCATTGTCAATCACCGGAGTGGTGACTGGGTTGGGGGAGTAACTGGTGTTTCTTCATCATGAGGGGATTCTTGAGGGTGATCAGACCATGAGTCATCCTGAGCATTTGGCGTCAATGGACAACCAATGCTGATGAGTTCCTTGTTCATGAGAACAGGCGATCATACCACATTGTGTTCGATCTGAGGAAGGACTTCATCATCTTCAACATTGTCTTGATGCCCGATGTCTTCAGCTGCGGTGGGGTCAACAGCTGGAATGTCTTGAACTACTGGAGTCTCTGTGGAAGCAGGCTCATGAACGATCAACTAGCGCTCATGATGTTCAGATGCAGGACGAGCCACTGATATTGGCTCGACAACAAGGGGCTCTGTGGGAGCATCCCGGTCTCTCTTCTTTGTCTTTCTCTTCTTGGTTGGCGGAGCGTCGTCAGTGGTGTGCTTTGTCTTGCGCTTGCGGGCTTCGGCTTCAGCTGCCCTTGTTTTCTTGAGTTCCTAAGCCACTGTGGGGACCTTAGGCTTCGAGCCTGTCATACTGGCCGGGAAGACAATGCGAGGTTCTTCCTGCCTTGATGCTTCTGGTTGGGCCACAGCAGGCTTCTTCTTCTTCTTGGCAGCCATTCTGGGGTTGATGCCTGGTCGCCCCAAAGCCTTGCACTTTTCAGCTTCATTGTAGCCTTGAACACATTTGGCAGCAAGATTCTTCATGCGCTCACGAGAACCTTTTGCTTCTTCTCGTTTCTTGTGGAACGCCTACTTGAGCTCATGCATCATGACCTTGAAGTTTTGAATGTCTTCAACATTGAGCTTGGCCATGTGCTTCTTGAACTGAGCCTTTTCATAATCAATCTTGTGCTTCAGTTCAACAATCTTCTATGCAAGAGCCAGCTCGGGAGCAATGGCTCCATGGAAAGAGACGCTGAGGCCAATTGGGAGCTGAAGATCATCAAAACTGAGATCTGGGCTGTCTAACCACTCATCAATAAACTTGTACAGGATCTCCACATCAAAGAGGGGAAGATCATTGAAGATTTCCGCCTCTTGCTTGCTCTTTATCAATTGCTCAAGAGCATCATCGCCAAGATCATCGTCGCTAGACAGATCAATGGCGTCATTCTCGTTTCTCAAAACAGCAGCAGGGGTCAGAACAGGACTAGAGGAGTGCACAGGCTTCTTCTTTTTCTTCTCAGTCTTGGAGATGCGAGAGAGATCTTCAGACTGCACACTTGGTGCAGGAGGAGCAGTGGCCAGAGGCTTCGCGTGTGAAACTTTTGGTGGAGTGGAAGGCTTCGAAGCCTTAGGTTTCTTCTACTTCTTTGGCTTTGGTGGTGCAGGTGCTCCGTCAGAGTCAGCGTGGTCTGCAGAGTGATCCACGGCTGCCCCTTGAACCTGAATGTGCATGATGAGACCTTCTAAGTTGTAGAAGGGCCCAATAAGATTGGGTTCAGCTTCATGTGTGACATCGACATGTGGCGCAGAGGGGCCTGGGTTGAAGTCTAATCCCCAAAGACTTCTTGTTTTCCCTGGCCGAGTTCTTCGCAAACTGAAAGTTGTGCTTGAACAAATTGTCATCTCGACACCATAGCAATGACGATGGGTCAGCATTAGTAGGCTGTGGCCCTTGGACCATGCAAGGGTAGAATCCTTGAGCAATGGCTTCAGTTCTGGTCTTGGGTTGAAGATTTTTATAGAGAATATCTCCCCAAGGACGCGTGATAGCATTCTTTTCAGCATACTCCTTTGTGATGAATCTGTACTTGAACCATTTGTCACATCCCTGGTCCTGTTATGCACTAGGCTAGACCACATGTGAGCATCATGTTTTAATTCAAATGAAATTTGAATTGAGGAATTTTCAAAGCCTCAGAAACCTTCTAAAAATGATCAACATTAAAATCTCCTCAAAGAAGTCCAAGGAAATGTTCCTCTTAGTCTCTGAAAATATTGCAAAGAGGTAAAACTCAAAACAATATTTTTGGTATCTCAGAGTTAATTATTTTGGGCCTTTGAATTAAATAAATAGCTATTTGCATTGGATATATATTTGATATATAAATAATATATGTCCAATAATTACTGGAACATTTTATGTGGTTTGGTATATTTTAGTTCTAGCCACATAACTATTTTCAGGATTTTATAAAATGGTTTAGTATATTACTAAACTAAAACAACACAGAACAAAATAGATAAACAAAAACAAAAATAGAAAGAGCAGAGGACTAC
>NC_041384.1:358665039-358704900 GCF_002162155.2 Triticum dicoccoides | reverse complement strand
GCCACCCCTCGCCTCGCCGATGCCTCCAGAAGAACCGCCGCGCCTTCTTCTTCGTCTCCACCAACCCATGTGACGCCGGAAGCCTCGGAGCGCCGTCCCCGACGCCTTCTTCCTCCTCGGGCCACCGAGATCGCCGGCGACCTCCCGTCGTCACCAGCCCCTCCCCGAGCCCACTGACCACCCCTGCGGACTCGCTGTGAGCTCCTACGCCTCCCCTCCCTCTTCCCCCCTTCGATTGTGCCATGTAGCCCCGATCCCACCGGAGTCGCGAGCTCGGCTCCGCCGGCGATGTCGCCGCCGTCACTGCAGACAGCAAGGCTCGAAACCGAGCACGGCACCGTGCTCCTAGCATCCTCAGGAGCTCGGCGAGCCCCTTAACCATCCCTCCCGTCCTCTGTGGCCTCGCCCCGCTCGAACCCGAAGCTCCGGCCGCCGCCTCGCTCGCCGCCGGCACCGATTCCGGCCGCCCCGAGCGCAACTGACTCCACCAAGAGCTTCGGCCCGTCCCCAGCTCCTCCTAGATGCCCTCCGCGGCCCATTTGGTCGCCGGAGTGGCCAAAACCACTCTCGCCGCCGCGTCGGGCTCGCCGGCGGCTAAACGCCGGCAGCCGACTTTGACTTTGACCACGGGTGGGCCCCGGTTGACTCTCCTGAGTCAATGACAGGTGGGGCCCAGCCCTGTTAACTATTAGGATTAGTTTAATTAATTTTAATTAAGCTAATCACACTGACATGTGGGTCCCAGTGTCAGGTTTGACCTGGACCCGGTCTGTTGACCTGCTGAGGTCAGCATGACGCAATGATGACGCAGATAATCATTTTTTAAAATAAACCAGAAAATTCCAGAAAATTGTATAAACTTCTAAAATTCATAGAAAATTAACCGTAACTCCAAATTAAATAATTTATATATGAAAAATTATCAGAAAAATTCAAGGAATCCATCTGTACCATTTTCATGCATGTTAGAACAACTTATCACTACTGTTTAGGACAAATGAATTAAATGGCATTTGAATAATCACATATGGAGTTTAAATTTGAATCTTGTATTCAAACCAACCCCATTTAATCTGTTGCTAGTTGCATTAGCCCAAAACACATTCATTTTGCCATGTCATGGTCATGCATCATATTGTGCATTGCATTGATTGTGTTCCCTTCTGTGTTGCCGGTATTTGTCCCCTCTCGATAGACGTGATACCGAGGATGTGATCGTTGACACTGATGAAGACTCAATGTTATCTTCAGAAGTGCCAGGCAAGCAAAACCCCCTTGTTCATTCCGATAAAATCCCACTCTCTCGCTCCTGCTCTCTTTTACTGCATTAGGACAACATCGATTCATCTGTTACTTGCTGCGGTAGCTGAACCCCTTTATCCTTTGCATGACCTGTCATTCCACAGTAAATAGATGAAACCCACTAGCATGAGTAGGAGTTGTTTGAGCCCTGTTGTGCCTACTCATTCATGTTTGTTTGTCATGCCTGCTACTGCTTAGAGTTGAGTCAGGTCTGATTCATCGAGGATGAATCAGAGGTGTGTGAACATGTCCTACTGTGTGTGAGCTAAGTGTGTGAACACGATTTGGTAAAGGTAGCGGTGAGAGGCCATGTAGGAGTACATGGTGGGTTGTCTCATTGCAGCCGTCCTCAGGAACTGAGTTCTGTGTTTGTGATCCATGATTCAGCTACTACCACGCATTGGGCCCGAAACCAATGGACCCTCTCGGCTTCTTGATCACCCTTGTCCTCTGTCCACGAGTTGCAAGTAGTTTCTGGTGTTTGTAGTATGCTGGAGGCCGTGCGCAGCGCTGACCGTAGGGGTGGGCTGTGATGCGGTAGGCACGTGGCACGGTGTACCGGGCGCCCGTTTGGTGTCTCGGGAACCCTGTTCACATCGTTTGGGGCTGTGAGCGAAACTCCGGCCGGATCTCCTCATGGATGGAACCCGAATAGGCGATAAACCTGGACTAGAGACTTGAGTGTTTAGGCAGGCCGTGGCCGACACCCACGTTGGGCTTCCGCTTGAAGGTTGCCGAGTACATGTCGTGTAAACGGCGGTAAGTGGTGAGAGCGTGTGTGAAGAAGTACACCCCTGCAGGGTTAACCTAATCTATTCGAATAGCCGTGTCCGCGAAAAAGGACTTCTGGGTTGCTTATATCAGTTCATAGACAAGTGAAAGTGGATGCTCTAAAATACGCAAGATAAGCGTGAGTGCTATGGATGGCGTTCTCGTAGGGAGACGGGAGTGGATCCATAGTGGTGTATTGGTTGGTGAATATGTGGACTCGTGTGCGCCACCTCAAAAGAGTTACTTGCAGTCGTAGTTCAGGATAGCCACCGGGTCAAAGCTGGCTTGCTGCAGTTAAACCCCACCATCCCCTTTGTTGATAATGATGCATATGTAGATAGTTCTGATGTAAGTCTTGCTGGGTACATTTTTACTCACGTTTGCCTATTTTATGTTTTTGCAGAGAGACTTCGGTCTCGCTAGTAGTTCCGCGTGGACTTCGACGTTTAGCTTGATACCTCAGCTACGATCTTGTGCCCTCGGCAGGATCTGGTAGATAGTCAGGCTTCTCAGCCTTTTTAATTTATAGATGTCTGTACTCAGACATGATAGCTTCCGCTTGTGCCTTGACTTGTATGCTCTGATTGTTGGGTCATGAGACCCATGTTTGTAATGTCTCGCTCCTCGGAGCCTATTGAATAAACTACTTGAGTCGTAGAGTCATTTTGTGATGCCATGTTGTATTGCACATATCGAGCATATTGTGTGTATGTTATTAAAATGCTTGGTATGTGTGGGATCTGACTATCTAGTTGTTTATCTTTAGTAGCCTCTCTTACCGGGAAATGTCTCCTAGTGTTACCGCTGAGCCATGGTAGCTTGCTACTGCTCTGGAACACTTAGGCTGGCCGGCATGTGTCCTTCTTCGTTCCGGTGTCTGTCCCTTCGGGGAAATGTCACGCTTTGAGTACCGGAGTCCTGTTAGCCCGCTACAGCCCGGTTTACCGGAGTCCTGCTAGCCCAGTGCTACAGCCCGGACCCACTTGCTGATGACCGACACGTTCGAAGCTGGGTCATGGATGCCTGTCCCTGTAAGTCTGTGCCACTTTGGGTTTACGACTAGTCATGTCAGCCCGGGCTCCTTATCATATGGATGCTAGCGACACTATCATATACGTGAGCCAAAAGGCGCAAACGGTCCCGGGCAAAGGTAAGGCGACACCCGTGGGGATACCGTGCGTGAGGCCGCAAAGTGATATGAGGTGTTACCGGCTAGATCAATGTGACATCGAGTCGGGGTCCTGACAGCGTTGGTATCAGAGCTTGACTGCCTGTAGGATTACCAAGCCAAACTGGTCGAAATTGAGTCTAGAAATTCTTTAGTTATATAAGGGAATTGATTGTGGGATGGAACGTAAGGCTCTTTTTACTCCTTATACCTCATGCCCTTCTGATCTGAGTCATCTTATCTTTCCTGCGGGGATTAAGAACTAGGCTATCTCTTCTTTCTATTAGGATCACGTGTTACTAATCAGTAGACTTATAAGATTGTTGGATTTAAGTCTCAGTTCAGTTCCTACTACTTCCGTATGTTAATTGTTGATCTCGGAACCTTGATATTGTGCTTCTGAGTGGTTATGCCACCATTTTTGTGATTGTCTCAAATCTTTTTGAGCAATTATAGCCGTTATGCTGTCCGAGTCATCCCAGGTTTCTAAATAGTCCGATGCATTTGCAAATCCCTTCCTTCTGTTTCCGATGTTCCCATGGGCCAGATTAACCACACTAATCGGTGTGTTGAGGTAATTATTGCCTCGACATATATGTTGGAATTATTATTATGACCCTAAGTGCTTAGGGGATCATCTAGTAATTTAGCCATGATTTGTGTTCCCAGTGTGATGATTCTGGCCATCATTCTCGAAAGCATCCCGTGATGCTACTTAGTAGTAGGTATTCCACTCCTGGGTTCTGAACCCGAGATTCACTCTACCTACTTCATGTTGATAGTAATTGCTAGTGCCTTTAGGATATTAGTAACCTTTGCGATAGTCCTTGAAGTCCGTGGTATCTTCTTCTTCCAAATACCATGAACTACTTATGGCAGAAGTTCCTCGTTGAACTGAAATATCACAACAGGATTATTCTTGATGAGTTCTCCATTATATATTGTGGCTCTGCCAGTTCTACCTTTCTGCATGGGTTATCCGGAAGAAATATGTTGAACTTCGTTCGACATGCTAATCCATGCATCCACAACTCAGAAAATCATATGTTCTTTTGAGTTGTCCCATCTTAGTTGTTTCCGACCCTCGCCTATCAATTGATAGTCAAGAGTATGCGTGCATTCGTTCGTCGATGCCTATTACCCTTGTGGTCCGCCAAGCCATTCTATTTCAGAATAAATAGGAGAAACAAACTCCAGAATCTCATCCATATCTAGGATTGGGTCAAAGCAATTGTATTCCGCAGATCAAAATGCCAATCCAGCTTCTGGTCTGTTCTACCTTGAAGTATTACCATCTTTATATCAGGATATCATGGGAATTGCACACCATCTTATGAATTCTTGACGCAGTAATACTTCTGATCATCATTGATAATTTCTTGGTTTCCGTGTTATTGTAACCGGAATGCCGACAAATGAATCATGGCGTGTGAAATCAATACGCCTAGCAACCTCGTTGCTGGGTAGTTAAAGGACAATAAATTCATTCTTAGTGTGTTGGTTAGTGAATCATCATTCTAAGATTGATCGTGCTACCTAGTCCTTGTTCTCGGTGCACTCCTCGATCGATGAGTTAGGGTTATTTCAAATCTTCGCTCTATTGATCATATCGTCTTGCCTCAAAAAGCAAGATTGTTCTCGAGCTTAGTAACATATCGGTGGTTCGTGATTTCCCGAAGATCTTCTCGGAAGTATTACCAGGTTGTCACCTGACCGCTGTGTTGAGCTCGTGATCAAGTTGGTTCCTTCTGAACCATCCTTCTCCAAGGATCTGTGTTGGATATCCCTGAGCTAGTTGGTTAAGCTAAACAACAACTTGGAGGGTTGGAAAATAAAAGCCTACCTGATTTAGTTCGTTTTAAAGGGATATTCTTGTGTAGTGAGTGTTGAAGAAAGATGATATCTTCATCGATTGGTCCCTGTGATCAGTTGCTGGACCTATTGTCTTATCAATCCTTTGATTTGAGTGTGGGCTATCGTCAAATCAAGTCAGAACCAACGATGTTCGTAATGTTGTCTTACTCGTGGTTGATCCCTCGAGCATACGCCATTATATCTTTTGGGTCTGACCAATGTTATCACTGTGTTCACATGATGGTGGAAGTCCAGTGATATGGAAATTACGATGAGTTGTTGTTGAGCCCATTGACAACATCCTTAACTTCTCCATGATGTTGTTGAACATTAAGTTAGTGTTGGAAACTTTTGAAAGCATTTTCTTCATGCTAGCTCATGAAGTATATATTTGGATGAAAGGAGTGACTTCCTTTGATTCACGTACATTTGGTGTAAGTTGCCGCCGTGAATTTGAGAAAGATTGTTTTGTTTCCTTTGGAATCATCCCAAATCAGTCATGCACACGTGCGAAGTATTCTGTAGTCTGGAGACTTGCAACCTTCATTCTATATGTGTCCCTAGCACACTAAGCCACTGATTGACTTGTTCAAGGAAAAGAAGTCTATGCTTGGGATCTAATCCATGGACTTGGGTAAAGACTTCGATATCCTCGATGATGGTTCTCCACCTGAACTCGGTAGTGTTTAATTATAAGACTGCTACGTGGCCATGCTTGTCTGGGACAACGTGTTCACATGTTAGTAGCAGAACCAGCTCATGTTTGGAGCTTGCTATCGTAGTTCATTCCCGAGAATCTCGTAACGTTATCTCGTCGATTTGTGTTGCAAACTTTCATTTTTCTTTCTAGACTTGATGAGTCTGGGATATCCTGACACCAACCAGATCTGAATCTCAGGCAGATGTGATGGTTGGAACATTTCCCAAGAATTATAATATTGGTCTCTCAATAACCGGCAAGGTGGATGTCGTGGCCAACACACCCATCCGGTAGACCTATTATTATAGTATCTTGTTTGAGGAAGTTGGCCACCTCCCCATAGGGATTTCGTAGGATTACTCCCTAGTTGCCCCTATGGATCTCTGTGTTCCGAAGTCCGACCTTTTTACTTGATGTTCTAGATATCAAACCATGTCTATGGGTGGATTACGCTAGCACATCAAGGAGAACATTAGAAGCGGAGTGCTAAATGTCTCTCGGTCGATCATCCAGATTTTATTTGCTTGGCCTCGCTAAGGTGAAATCTGAGAAAGTGTTATCCTCCTTCGCATCTGCATCGTCCATCGCTATTCATCATGGTAGTATGTTGTGTTGCCAGGATCCTTGACACGGATGTTGGTAAAACCTTGATGAATGTGGAAATGCTCAAGTTCTTGAGAGCACGCTCAAGCGTTAGGTGTTATCATCATCTCTAATTGGGATGCTCTCAGTTCCCTCGGCAATGCTATGACCTTCTCAAATAGTGAATTCACTCTCTATTGTTGGGTTCTTCCCCAGTTACCAGAATCATTCCCAACATTTGCATTTTGTTCCCAGCTTGCACCGCCAATGTGCCATTCTACCATGGGTCTCTTCCATTTCCGGTGATAAGCAAATTCATCCATTACGTTGTCTTCAACAAGGTAATACACATCATCCAAGTCCGAGTATGCCATTCTACCGACCCCCTCCAAACGATCGCTCGAGAATTGTCCTAGGCTGGTTTAAAGAGTTTCAATGATCTCTGAATCAAAGGTAATTCTTTTGCCACTTAAGGGGATATATCTACGAATCACCCCCCCCTCCAAGATGTCTCGTTGAGGTATCATGGCAACTCAACTCCTCGCTACGTTGACAACCGTTCACCACCTTCTTAGGTGTGGAATCGTTGTCTACCTAGTGAACCTTCGTCATATGTTCCACTCCATTCCTCTAGAGGTGTGCTTCGTCTCTCAGCTCGAGAGATGTTGCTATGTCCCATTCCGTGAGTTAATCCTGAGTTGTTCGTTCTTTGAGAAGATTAATTCTTCTAGAGTTTTCCTTCCCTCTTCTTGTCATGTTAGTTGGAGTTCTTAGAGAAAGACTTCGAGACAATGATGGTGATCGAATCAACGCTCTTATGAAGTGCACCCTGGATCGTGAAGATTATACTAGTTGCGTTTCCCCTTCACCTTACCCTACGCTTGAATCTCGGGACGAGATTTTTGTTTAGTGGGGGTGAGTTGTCACATCCCTGGTCCTGTTATGCACTAGGCTAGACCACATGTGAGCATCATGTTTTAATTCAAATGAAATTTGAATTGAGGAATTTTCAAAGCCTCAGAAACCTTCTAAAAATGATCAACATTAAAATCTCCTCAAAGAAGTCCAAGGAAATGTTCCTCTTAGTCTCTGAAAATATTGCAAAGAGGTAAAACTCAAAACAATATTTTTGGTATCTCAGAGTTAATTATTTTGGGCCTTTGAATTAAATAAATAGCTATTTGCATTGGATATATATTTGATATATAAATAATATATGTCCAATAATTACTGGAACATTTTATGTGGTTTGGTATATTTTAGTTCTAGCCACATAACTATTTTCAGGATTTTATAAAATGGTTTAGTATATTACTAAAGTAAAACAACACAGAACAAAATAGATAAACAAAAACAAAAATAAAAAGAGCAGAGGACTACCTGGCGCTCACCTCAGCCCACCTGGCCCAGCTCCTCCAGCCGGCCCAGCCCACCGCCGCTTCTCCCCCTGTCGTCTTCCTCCCCCTCGCCCCGAAGCTGCTCGGTGGCGCGCGCGGCCACGCGCCCCGGCCACCTCCTCCCTGCCTGGCTGCCTCCTCCTCTCCTGGACGTCTCCCGCAGCTCCACGCCACCCCCTGGAACCCCCTCGCACTCTCTCTCTCGACCCCTTCCCCCTCCTCTGCTCTCTCTCTCGCGCAGCCCGAGCGGAGCTCATCGCCGCCGCTCGCCGTTGCCGCACCCAGAGCCTCCCCCTCGACCCTCGGCGTGCCCAGTAGCTCGGCTACCTCGCCCTCATCCTCTCCGACGAGTCAAGCGACCTCGGACGCCCTGCATCGCCGTCATCGAGCCGTCTTCTTCACACACGGCCGCCGGATGCCGCTCGTCGATTCGCCGTCTCCGCCACCTCCCCGAGCCCACCGAGCTGCTCGTCGACCTCGCCGTGAGCTCCTCTGCCGAACCCCTCTCTCCCCGTGCTCTATTTCCCTCCGTAGCCGCCGTTACCACCGCGGCCGAGAGCTTCTCGCCGCCGGCCATGGCGTGGCCGTGGCCACAGCCACCACAGCTCGCTCCCGAGCCCACCGTCGTGCTCACCGCAACCTCAGGAGCCCGCAGCACCCACCAGTTTCTCCCGTAGCGCACCATAGCGTTGAATCGATCGGCGCCCGAACTTCGGCGCCGCCGCGAGCTCGTTTCCGGCGAGCTCCGGCCACCACAGCCGCTGCCGCTCGCCCAGTTGGATGCGGCGCATCTTCAGCTACCCGTAGGAGCAAACCACGCGTCGAATGGTGCTCCGTAGCGAGCACACGTTGCATCTCCGTCGTCGGCCATGGTCGTCGCCGGCGAAACTCCGGCGGGAGCTGACGTGGCTCCGTCATTAGGAGCTAATCCAACTAACTAAACCACCTACAGCCACTGACAGTAGGCCCCACCCCTGGTCAAACCCCAGTCAGCGCTGGGTTTGACCGGGATTAGTTCCTGTGTCACTGACGTGTGGACCCCGCACGTCAGGTTTGACCTGGACCTGGCCGTTGACTCACTGACGTCATGCTGGCGTCAGGCTGACGCAGTTAAATCATTTTCTGGAATTATTTTAATTCTAAATATTCAGGAAATTCTAGAAAATGTTCAAAACTTCAA
Organism: Triticum dicoccoides; assembly: GCF_002162155.2. Classification (NCBI taxonomy): domain Eukaryota; kingdom Viridiplantae; phylum Streptophyta; class Magnoliopsida; order Poales; family Poaceae; genus Triticum; species Triticum dicoccoides. The sequence goes on along the minus strand of NC_041384.1, from coordinate 358,695,946 downwards.
AAATTCATAGTAATTCAACTGTAACTCCAAATTAAATAATTTATATATGAAAAATTATCAGAAAAATTCAAGGAATCCATCTGTACCATTTTTATGCATGTTAGAACAACTTATAGCTGCTGTATAGCACAAATCAATTAAATGGCATTTGAATAATCACATATGGAGTTTGAATTTGAATCTTGTATTCAAACCAACTTCATTTAATCTGTTGCTAGTTGCATTAGCTCAAAACACATTCATATTGCCATGTCATAGCATGCATCATTTTGTGCATTGCATTGATTGTGTTCTTCTTTGTTGCCGGTATCTGTTCCCTCCCGGTAGACGATGTTCCGACGTTGTGATCGTTGACACTGATGAAGACTCAATGTTATCTTCAGAAGTGCCAGGCAAGCAAAACCCCCTTGTTCATTCCGATAAAATCCCACTCTCTCGCTCCTGCTCTCTTTTACTGCATTAGGACAACAACGACATATTTGTTACTTGCTGCGGTAGCTGAACCCCTTTATCCTCTGCATGACCTGTCATTGCCACAGTAAATAGATGAAACCCACTAGCATGAGTAGGAGTTGTTTGAGCCCTGATGTGCCTACTCATTCATGCTTGTTTGTCATGCCTGCTACTGCTTAGAGTTGAGTCAGGTCTGATTCATCGGGGATGAATCAGAGGCGTGTGAACATGTCCTACTGTGTGTGAACACGATTTGGTAAAGGTAGCGGTGAGAGGCCATGTAGGAGTACATGGTGGGTTGTCTCATTGCAGCCGTCCTCAGGAACTGAGTTCTGTGTTTGTGATCCATGATTCAGCTACTACCACGCATTGGGCCCGAAACCAATGGACCCTCTCGGCTTCTTGATCACCCTTGTCCTCTGTCCAGGAGTTGCAAGTAGTTTCTGGTGTTTGTAGTATGCTGGAGGCCGTGCGCAGCGCTGACCGTAGGGGTGGGCTGTGATGCGGTAGGCACGTGGCCGGGTAAACCGGGCGCCCGTTTGGTGTCACGGAACCCTGTTCACATCGTTTGGGGCTGTGAGCAAAACTCCGGCCGGATCTCCTCATGGATGGAACCCGAATAGGCGATAAACCTGGACTAGAGACTTGAGTGTTTAGGCAGGCCGTGGCCGACACCCACGTTGGGCTTCCGCTTGAAGGTTGCCGAGTACATGTCGTGTAAACGGCGGTAAGTGGTGAGAGCGTGTGTGAAGAAGTACACCCCTGCAGGGTTAACCTAATCTATTCGAATAGCCGTGTCCGCGGAAAAGGACTTCTGGGTTGCTTATATCAGTTCATAGACAAGTGAAAGTGGATGCTCTAAAATACGCAAGATAAGCGTGAGTGCTATGGATGGCGTTCTCGTAGGGAGACGGGAGTGGATCCATAGTGGTGTATTGGTTGGTGAATATGTGGACTCGTGTGCGCCACCTCAAAAGAGTTACTTGCAGTCGTAGTTTAGGATAGCCACCGGGTCAAAGCTGGCTTGCTGCAGTTAAACCCCACCATCCCCTTTGTTGATAATGATGCATATGTAGATAGTTCTGATGTAAGTCTTGCTGGGTACATTTGTACTCACGTTTGCCTATTTTATGTTTTTGCAGAGAGACTTCGGTCTCGCTAGTAGTTCCGCGTGGACTTCGACGTTTAGCTTGATACCTCAGCTACGATCTTGTGCCCTCGGCAGGATCTGGTAGATAGTCAGGCTTCTCAGCCTTTTTCATTTATAGATGTCTGTACTCAGACATGATAGCTTCCGCTTGTGCCTTGACTTGTATGCTCTGATTGTTGGGTCATGAGACCCATGTTTGTAATGTCTCGCTCCTCGGAGCCTATTGAATAAACTACTTGAGTCGTAGAGTCATTTTGTGATGCCATGTTGTATTGCACATATCGAGCATATTGTGTGTATGTTATTAAAATGCTTGGTATGTGTGGGATCTGACTATCTAGTTGTTTATCTTTAGTAGCCTCTCTTACCGGGAAATGTCTCCTAGTGTTACCGCTGAGCCATGGTAGCTTGCTACTGCTCTGGAACACTTAGGCTGGCCGGCATGTGTCCTTCTTCGTTCCGGTGTCTGTCCCTTCGGGGAAATGTCACGCTTTGAGTACCGGAGTCCTGTTAGCCCGCTACAGCCCGGTTTACCGGAGTCCTGCTAGCCCAGTGCTACAGCCCGGACCCACTTGCTGATGACCGACACGTTCGAAGCTGGGTCATGAATGCATGTCCCTGTAAGTCTGTGCCACTTTGGGTTTACGACTAGTCATGTCAGCCCGGGCTCCTTATCATATGGATGCTAGCGACACTATCATATACGTGAGCCAAAAGGCGCAAACGGTCCCGGGCAAAGGTAAGGCGACACCCGTGGGGATACCATGCGTGAGGCCGCAAAGTGATATGAGGTGTTACCGGCTAGATCGATGTGACATCGAGTCGGGGTCCTGACACCATTGCTCGGCCCAGTATCTTCGAATCCATTGGATTCGTGTCTTGCGCTGACCATAGCTTTCTTCGGGGTCAGTTTTGTATAGTTCATAGAGATCTTCGGGCAGGTCCATTGATGTACCCCCCACGGTGCTGTCTACCACCCTTCCTTGTTGATTTCTCTGTTCCCATGAAGTTTAGACTGAAAGGCTTCAACACTGTCAAAGTCTTCCGTCTGCTGGTCAGACAAGAACTGGCTTTAGGAGAATTTATGTGATGCTGTAAGAACTCTGCAAATGAATGCAGGCTATGAGAACCAAGGGATTCTCCCACGGACATGTACCTGTGACAGCATTAGAGATGCGAGGGAAGGGGAAGAGGTCATATGCATTCTTAGAACATTTTGAAGATAATTCAGTTTAGAAGACATTGACCTCATAGTGCGAAGACATTCACCCATATGTAGAGAGTTGGTTCTAGATTTGTACGAATCCACAGATAAGTACAAGTGAGGAATCTAACTACTTTGTGAAGCATAAGTGAACATACTAGGCATGCTATGAGATGGAGAACAGGATAGATCTAACTTTGTAGGAACAGAAACCACTTGTGCTTGAAAAGGATGAATCTATCAGATCAAAAAGGACTGTAAAACGAGTTTTTATTTACCACTCAAGGAATTGCTAGACAGAGTAGGAGATGAGGCCGAGTAGTTCAATCGTCCGTGCCCTAACTTCGCGACGGAGGACACCTATGGCAACGGTGGAGAAGACGATGTCCACGGCCGGCGTGCTGACGGCGTCGGTGAGGTCGCGGCAGCTAAGCGCTTCGTCACCGGCGTCATCGAGGGCTAGCGGTGGCGCTAGGGTTTGTGCGAGGAAGAGAAGTGGAAGAAGAGATAATGACTGGGGTGTGGTGAGTATTTATAAGGACAGGGACGGCGCAGCGTTATTACGCAGGTGCCCCTGGCGGTTCACATCTGAAGGACACGTGGCGATCATGTAACTTATTGGTGGTTGTTCCACGTTCCCACGTACGCCTGGATTGTCGGGTGGTCGTTCCCGCTTCTCCGGGTTTCAGGCAAAAAGGATTGAGCATTTAAAAACAGATTTGATGTTTGTCTCTGTATCTTCTGCTGACAAGGACGCAACGAAGACATTCGACAGTTTCAATAGAATGCATATGATTTGGATAGATAGATTTGAGACGGGAGCATAGAAAGGTTAGGGTCCAATCACATTCACTTAGTTCAAAAAATCCAATGAGAAGACATAGCTATAAGTGAATGTTGTAGAGGACAGAATGAAAATATATGAATATATCTGAATAAGACCAAATCAATATAGTGAAGATAAACATGAAGCCATGTTAATATTGAAGACAAACCAAATGCGAAGACCTTGCAAATATAACGCCAACAGAAAATACTCCAAACAGAAGTTTGGTGGTGGTGTTACCCACCGTATAGGAAGTATTAGACCCAGACACGGCGCACAATTATCGTGGCGCTCCGAAGTTAAATTCCACGTTAATGTATTCACACTTAGAGTGTAAGTCTTCATTATTGGAAGATATACATTACTTCGTGTGTTGCACATCTAAGGCATCAACATGCATAAGTGTTAGGATGAGTGCATGATCACAGGACATTTGAGGATTCCAAAATATTTAGCTCACACCGCAACTTGCAAAATCTTTTCTCATCCAAGGGCATTGTGAAGATATCTGCCAGTTTCTCTTCAGTGTTGACGTGAATGATATCAATATCTTCCTTCGTGACATGATCTCTGAGAAAGTGATGACGGATCTGAATGTGCTTTGTCTTCGAGTGCTGAACTGGGTTGTTGGCGATCTTGATGGCGCTTTCATTGTCGTAGTAGAGTGGCACTTGCTTCAGATAAATGCCATAGTCTTTGAGTGTTTGCTTCATCCATAGAAGCTGAGCGCAGCAAGATCCAGCAGCAATGTATTCAGATTCAGCAGTGGAGAGAGATACACAGTTCTGCTTCTTTGAAGACCAACACACAAGTGATCATCCCAGAAAGTGACATGTGCCTGATGTAGACTTGCGATCCACCTTGTCACCAGCATAATCAGCATCCGAGAATCCAACTAGATCAAACTCTGAGCCATTTGGATACCATAATACTAGTGTTGGGGTGTAAGCCAAATATCAAACAATTCGCTTCATAGCTAAGTGATGCGATTCCTTTGGTGTCGCTTGGAATCGGGCACACAGGCAAACACTAAGCATGATATCTGGCCTAGATGCACATAAGTAAAGCAAAGAACCAATCATGGAGCGATATACCTTTTGATCGAACTCTTTACCATTGGCGTCAGGATCAAGATGACTCTTGGTAGGCATTGGCGTTGTATAACCTTTGCAGTCTTGCATTCCAAACGTCTTCAGGCAATCTTTGAGGTATTTCTCTTGAGATATGAAGATGTCATTGCGTTGCTGCCGTATTTGAAGACCAAGGAAGAACTTCAGCTCACCCATCATGGACATCTCGATATTGCTCTTGCATCATGTATCCAAACTCATCACTGTATTTCTGATTAGTGCAGCCGAAGATAATGTCATCCACATATATTTGGCACACAAACAGTTCACCATCATATGTCTTCATGAAGAGTGTGGTATCCAGGGAACCAGGTTTGAAGCCTTTGCTCTTCAGGAAGTCTTTGAGTGTGTCATACCAAGCACGAGGGGCTTGTTTGAGGCCATACAGTGCCTTGTTGAGCTTGTAAACCATGTCAGGATGTTTTGGATCTTCAAAACCAGGAGGTTGTGCAACATACACTTCTTCTTCAATCTTGCCATTGAGAAAAGCGCTCTTCACATCCATTTGATACAGAAGGATGTTATGATGATTTGCATAGGCTAGCAGTATGCGTATAGCTTCAAGCCTAGCCACAAGAGCAAATGTTTCATCGAAGTCAATTCCTTAAACTTGAGTGTATCCTTGAGCAACGAGACGAGCCTTGTTTCTGACAACTTGACCATGCTCATCTTGCTTGTTGCGATATATTCATTTAGTGCCTGTGATATTGTGTTTACGAGGATCAGGACGCTTGACCAGCTCCCATACATTATTCAGCTTGAACTATTGAAGCTCTTCTTGCATAGCTTGAATCCATTCAGGTTCCATGAAGGCTTCATCAACTTTTTTGGGTTCAGATATTGAGACGAATGCAAAGTGCCCACAGAAATTTGCTAGTTGTGTTGCCCTTGAACGAGTGAGTGGACCAGGTGCATTGATGCTATCAATTATCTTCTCAATCTGTACTTCATTTGCAACACGAGGATGAACTGGACGAAGATTTTGCTCTTGCTGATCATTGTCATCGTTGAAGGATTGTCTTCAGGATGAGCATTGTCTTCAGGTTGATCAGGTGCAAAGATGATAAGTTCCTCTTCAGGCTGTACTTCAGACGATATGATTTCTCCAGTTCCCATAAGCTTGATGGATTCACTGGGTGGAATTTCATCTAGCACATTTCGCAGGTGCTCTCTTTGCGAGCCGTTAGTTTCATTGAACCGCACATCCACAGTTTCAACCACTTTATAGTGAAAGAGGTTGAATACTCTGTAGGAGTGCGAATCCTATCTGTAACCAAGCATAAAACCTTCATGTGCTTTCGGTGCAAATTTTGAAGTGTGATGTGGATCCTTGATCTAGCACCTAGCACCTAGCACCAAATACTCTAAAGTAACTGACATTTGGCTTCTTACCAGTGAGGAGTTCATAGGATGTTTTCTTCAGAAGCTTGTGAAGATAAACACGGTTGATGACATGGCATGCAGTATCAATAGCTTCAGGCCAAAACTTTCTTGGTGTCTTGTATTCATCGAGCATCGTCCGAGCCATCTCAATGAGTGTTCTGTTCTTGCGTTCCACGATGCCATTCTGCTGCGGCGTGTACGGAGCTGAGAACTCATGAGTGATGCCTAATGTATCGAGATAAGTGTCGAGGCCGGTATTCTTGAATTCAATGCCATTGTCACTTCTGATGTGCTTGATCTTGACGCCATAGTTGTTCATGGCTCGATTGGCGAAGCGTCTGAAGACATCCTGCACTTCAGTCTTGTAGAGGATTATATGCACCCATGTATATCTTGAATAATCATCAACAATGACGAAGCCATAGAGACAAGCAGTAGTAGTAAGGGTAGAGTAGTGAGTAGGGCCGAAGAGGTCCATGTGTAGCAGTTCGAAGGGTTGAGTCGTTGTCATGACTGTCTTCGAGGGATGCTTGGCCCTCGTCATCTTTCCAGCTTCGCAGGCACCGCATAAGTGATCATTCTTGAACTTGACGCCCTCGATGCCTATGACGTGCTTGTTCTTTGCAAGAGTATGCAAGTTCCTCATGCCAGCATGCCCTAGCCTCCGATGCCAGAGCCAGCATTCTGAAGCTTTCGCAAGAAGACATACGGCAAGATGTGGTCCTGCTGAGAAATCTACCATGTACAAATCATCCTTCTGATACCCTTCAAAGACTAGAGACTTGTTAGATTCCATTAGAACAAGGCAACGATATTTTCCAAATATCACAATCATGTTCAAATCGCAAAGCATTGAGATAGACATTAAGTTGAAACCAAGGGATTCAACAAGCATCACTTTATCCATGTGCTGATCCTTTGAGATTGCAACTCTACCTAGACCCAATACCTTGCTTTTACTAGTATCAGCAAATGTGATGTGACTTTTGTCAGATGGACGTAGGGTTGAGTCCATGAGAAGACTTCGTTTGCCAGTCATGAGATTAGTACATCCACTATAAATAATCCATTCTGACGCAGCTGGTGTCATACCCTACAGTGCAGTTAGGGGGATAGGCTTCACGAAGAGCATTGTGAAGCATAAACATTTCACGAGAAAGAGGATTATTAAATCTTAGATCGAAGTTAAGACTGATAGGGCAAGTAGCAAGTGACTCGGGAACAAAATACATAATAAGACCATTTGGGCATTTGATCTTGCACCCTACAAGATGTTTAAGGTCCCCAGCAATAGCTTCAGACGCATTTGATTTTCGGCTGGAGACCTTTCCCTACAAAAGAGAGTTAAGCTTTCTTAGCCACCCACATCTTCAAGGGTGGCTTTGAAGCAATGAGTCTAAGTGCAGCATCTGAGAACTTTGGCTTTGGAGCCCAAGAAAATAGTCTTGCAGGTGGAGAATAGTACTCATAAGAATAAGCAGAATAGTTTTGGGTCTTATGAACATGGCAGTTTGATGAAACACGCTCATATTCATAGGCCTGAGTATGGTTTCCCTGCAAAACATTTGTGTTAGTGCGACTCAGGTGAGTCATTTGTCTGTATGAAGCCTTATGAAACCATATGACGACATTCACAAGAAGATTCTCTAGACACCTTTTAGGCACCCAGACTTTCTTCATAGGTGGCCCATTCCTGCAGTTAGTACCAATATACCTGGCAAACACTTCACCATTCTGATTCTTAAACTGTTTATAGTTTGCATCAAAGGATTCATCAATGATGATGGGATAGCACAAGTGAAGCTAGATATGGTGGATGGATCCACTGAAGGTTCCTTTGCAACAACCCATGTGGTTTTGGGGTACTGCTCAGGTTTCCAGTAAGAGCCATCAACATTCATTTTCCTTTCGAACCCAACACCCTCTTTCCTAGGGTTTCGGTTCAGGATCTGCCTTTTGAGGACATCACATAGTGTCTGATGCCCTTTGAGACTTCTGTACATCCCTGTTTCAAGCAATGTCTTCAACCTAGTATGTTCATCAACAATAGCAGTGGCATCCTCAACAGAGGGGTTAGTTACCACATCAACAGTTGAAGATATTGCAACAGTAGCAGCAGTAGAACATCCAGCAACAGAAGTAGCGTTATCATGCTCAAGGCATTTAAGACATGGTGGTTCAAATCCTTCCTGAGCGGGACTGATATGTTCGGCCGAAGTGACTCATTTTCCTTTTGAAGATCTTCATGAGCCGCTCTCAATTTCTCAAGTTCTTGCTTCCTTTGAAGATAATCATAGGAAAGCTTTTCATGAGTTGTTGAGAGCGTTTCGTGATGACTTTCAAGTTCCTCATACTTAACATGAAGATTATTTATGTCTTCAATTAAGGACTGAGATCGAGTCATTTCTGCGTCCAACATGTCATTGCTTTTGTCTAACAGTTTTTGAATATGTTCCATTGCTTTCTGTTGTTCAGTTGCAATTTTAGCAAGTGTTTTGTAGCTGGGTTTGGAATAACAATCAGAGTCATCTTCACTGGATGTTTGATAGTGAGTATTGCATGAGTTTACCTTGGCACCGCGTGCCATGAAGCAATAGGTGGGAGCGGAGTTGTCCTTGTCATTAGCATCGGTGTTGGTGACGAAGTCATTGTCTTCAGTGTTGAAGATGGACTTGGCAACGTAGGTTGTAGCAAGACTTGCAATGCCAGAATCGGACTCCTCCTCAGACTCCACCTCCGCCTCCTCAGAAGCAGACTCATCCTCTGAATCCATTTCCTTGCCAACAAATGCACGAGCCTTGCCAGATGAGCTCTTCTTGTGTGATGAAGACTTTGAGGAAGACTTGGAAGAAGACTTTGAGTATTTCTTCTTCTTCTTCATGTCGTCAGAATGATATTCCTTTCACTTCTTCTTCTTGTTCTCATTGTCCCATTGCAGACACTCAGAGATGTAGTGACCAGGTTTCTTGCACTTGTGGCATGTTCTCTTCTTGTAGTCATGAGCAGAAGCTTCATCATTCCTTGAGCTGGATCATGAAGACTTTCTGAAGCCTTTCTTCTTGGTGAATTTTTGGAACTTATTCACAAGCATAGCAAGCTCTCTTCCAATGTCTTCAGGATCATCAGAACTGCAGTCAGATTCTTCTTCAGATGAGGAAACAACTTTTGCCTTCAAGGCACGAGTTCGGCCATAGTTGGGACCGTAGATATCTCTTTTCTCAAAAAGCTGAAACTCATGTGTGTTGAGCCTTTCAAGTATGTCAGACGGATCGAGTCTCTTGAAGTCAGGGCGTTCTTGAATCATTAGGGCTAGGGTGTCAAACGAGATGTCAAGTGATCTCAGGAGTGTCTTGACGATTTCATGCTTGGTTATCTCAGTAGCGCCGAGAGCTAGGAGCTCATTTGTGATGTTAGTGGGGCGATCAAACGTGAGCTGAACATTCTCATTGTCATTTCTCTTGAAGCGGTTGAAGAGGTTGCGAAGGACACTGATCCTTTGATCTCTATGGGTTGAGACGCCTTCGTTGACCTTGGAGAGCCAGTCCCAGACTAGCTTAGATGTTTCCAGAGCACTCACACGGCCATACTGCCCTTTGGTCCAATGACCACAGATGATGTTCTTGGCAGTGGAATCCAGTTGAACGAACTTCTTGACATCAGCAGCAGTGACACCTTCACCAGTCATGGGGACGCCATTCTTGATGACATACCAGAGGTCGACATCAATGGCTTCAAGATGCATGTGCATCTTATTCTTCCAGTAGGGATATTCAGTTCCATTGAAGACGGGGCACGCAGCGGAGACTTTGATTATCCCTGTAGTCGACATAGCTAAAACTCCAGGTGGTTAAACCGAATCACAAAGAACAAGGGAGTACCTTGCTCTGATACCAATTGAAAGTGCTAGTGATCGACTAAAGGGGGGTGAATAGGCAATTTTTATGAAAGTCTTCAAAACATGGAAGTTTCGAAGACAAACGATAGAAATGAACCTATTACCATGCAGCGGAAGGTAGACTACACTAGGCAAGCCATAGTCAAGTATACAATGAAGTGAAAGCACAAAGACTAATAGCAGCTAGGCAGTTTGGATCAGGATGGAAGATAGTAAGAAGCCAATCAGAACAAGCAATCACACAGTGAAGACAAATAGATAATGCAAACAGGCAATGACTTCACAAGGACCAACTGCAAATAAAGAGATGGGAAGGATAGAACCAGTTGCTCGTTGAAGACAATGATTTGTTGGACCAGTTCCAGTTGCTGTGACAACTGTATGTCTGGTTAGGGAGGCTAAGATTTAACTCAGAAGACCGTGTCTTCACCTTATTCCCCTTGAGCTAAGGACACCCAGTTCTCGCCCAATACTCTGGTAAGTCTTCAAGGTAGACTTCCAAACCTTCACAGACTTTGTTCACCGGTGATCCACAATGACTCTTGGATGATCATAACGCAACGCCAAACCGGCTGGAGGATTCACAGTCCTCAAGTGTAACAAGTCTTCAGATCACACAAACAGGAAGACTTCAGTGATGCCTAACACTCTTTGGCTCTGGGTGTTTAGGGCTTTGTCATCACAAGGATTTCTCTCTCAAAGGCTTCGAGGTGGGTTGCTCTCAAACGACAAAAGTCGTGCACTAACTCTGAGCAGCCAACCAATTTATGGTGTAGGGGGTGGGCTATTTATAGCCACTAGGCAACCCGACCTGATTTGTCCGAAATGACCCTGGGTCACTAAGGAACTGACACGTGTTCCAACGGTCAGATTTCAAACACACGCGGCAACTTTACTTGGGCTACAAGTAAAGCTGACTCATCCAGCTCTGGATAAGATTTGCTCTCATAGTCTTTGCTCGAAGACATAGGATTTTGGTTATGCATCACTTCAGTCACTCTGACTTTGTTCACTGGGACCCCACTTAACAGTACAGTGGTTCCTATGACTCAACAAAGAAGAAATGGAAATGACGAAACAGCTAAATCATCGCGCTTCATAGTCTTCATGCGATGCCTTCTCATGTCATAGTCTTCAATGTGAATATCTTCACATACCACCTTTGTCTTCAATGTCTTCATACATTTTTACTGGTCATCTCCGGTAGGAAAACTAAATCAATGAGGGACTACTACCTGTGTTATCCTGCAATTCTCACAAACACATTAGTCCCTCAACCAGGTTTGTCGTCAATACTCCAAAACCAACTAGGGGTGAAACTAGATGCACTTGCAAACCCATCTAACCCCAACCCCAGCGGATAGTAACCCACTTCTAGTTAACAAAGCACCATGTCCACCACAGAGTACCCCTACAGGAGCAGTTTGTAAAGCAACTGCAGTGCCCAAAGCACGAAGACCACCACAACGAACCCAAACTCCACATTTAAAGCAGAACATCAACTGTTCTTAGGTCAGATTCCATAGATATGGTCCATACTCCTTTGTTGTTGCATCACTGTATTTACTCATACCAACTACTATCGAATATGAAGGATCCAATTGAAACTCCAATGGTGCAACAGGTATGTTTTAAACCTATTTCTTTAACTGGATCGTTGTTCTAACTTCTTGCTCTATGTTGATTTCAGTTTCAGTTGTATAAATAGTTATGTTCTCATGTGATGCACATTACAAGTGTTGCCAATGCTGTGTAGTTTCTCACACTTCTATTATGTCTATGCTGTTGTGTCTTCAAAATATATGAGTTGAACTATGTCTCTATCTTGATTTGGCAATATAAACTAGAATGATATGGACAATACATTGACCATAGTACATACATATATGTTCGTTTCACGCTGTTATCATGTCCACCGTACTACCGAACTAGTTTACCAAAAATGAGTTTAGTATACTACATGCTAAACATGTGATGTGTTTGCTTGTTTCTCTTGTAGTATGCGAATAGAATATTGGAGAAGAGGACCCCACTATGCAATGGTAGAGAAAGTAATGCAGATAAGGTTCAAGATAGTGAGACAACCCTATTGGTCTCCAAGAAAGGTGATAAAAACGATCTTGTAGACAGTGAGAAAACCCCACAGTCTTGCGTTGATGTAGTGTTCGAGTTACTGGCCAGTACCGCTGGCACAAGCTCTTCGACCTCGCTGCCTAAATCACTTTGGCTTCTTCAATCTTAGCTACAAGCTGAAAGTCATCAGTCAGCTATGCTTCGGCAAGAAGCCGAAGGACTGAGGAAGTCCCTGCAGAATTCGGATGCATACTTTCTTGTGCAACAGCAAGCGCTGCAGGATTTAAGCGCCAAACTAGAGAAAGTTAATAACCTTGCTAAGCATCTTGCCAGCATTATGGGTACCTGGGATATTGTTTCTTGAGCTCTTCTGAAGTGGTTTCAGTTCTGGACTTGTTTTGCTGTGGCGTTTATTTGCACTGATCGCCAACTTTGACGACCAGTGTATGTGATATGCTGCTTTGTTCCCTATATTCACACTGGTAGCGAACTTTGATGCCCAGTGGATGTAATATGTGTAATAGTCGTGCTAGCCTAGCATAAGTTTCTTACTTATTTAGTTCCTTGTTGTCTTGTTTATTTGTTTGCTTATAGGTAGTGTAGTTCTTTTTCTGTGGTTTGCTAGTGGCTGCAATAACCTATTTTTTAAAACTAGGCCACAATAACCATGGGCTACATATTTACTGTAGTTACCATGGGCCTCCTACGGTTCGTAGAAACAATGGGCCTTCTACGGGCCATAGCATCAATGGGCCTTCTACGTGTCGTATGATCGATATGCCAAACATGGGCCAATAACAGACCACGTTATGGGCCGGAAATGGGCTAGATTTGGAATCGTCCATTAATGGGCCGACAATAACGGGCCGTCGTTAATCGGTCGTATTGGACGACGCTATGAAAACAGCCCCACGGATTAACAGGCTGCAAACGGGCCGATTGTAACCATGGGCTGAATTGGCCCACAAGCAGAAAAGGCCAATAACGGGCCGTAAGTATCCGAATACTACAAATTAGCCCAAGAATAAATGGGCCCTGAGAAGGCCGAAAGATAACACGGGTTGGAAACGGGCCAATGGAATAATGGGTTGTTAATGGGTATAAAGGGGTACACTATTCATTGCGGGCCAGATTCACCACGGGCCGTTAATGGGCCAAGAGTTACAAATGGCCTCGTATGGGCCAAAACACATCATGGGCCATACATGGGCCGGAAGTTACAATGGGCTGGAATCATATTGGACGGCCCAGATGGAGCTACTGGGCTTAATTCCGATAGGCCGTAACGGGCCGTGAGTTAGCAGGCCGTAAATGGGCTATATAAAAACAGGCTTTCCGTGGGCTGGCCCGTTACGTTTGGCCAAGTCAAACGGGTCGGCCTTTTCACTGGAATGGGCCTCTGTTGGGACGTGCCACATGTCGACATATCATAGGCGCCTCCTGTCCAACTAATGGATGACATCTGTCCCAAAGGTGAGCCAACACGTGTTTCCTCCGGCCAATGAGAATTTTACATGTGGAAAATCCTCATTGGTCCGGGCTGTTAGTGGGTTATCGGATCCAAAACCGGACCCGATAGGTTCACGGTGACCCGTTATGGTGGATGCCACGTGTCGGTCACCCTTGACGAAAGAACTTCCATGATGCATGATTTATCGTCATCGAAGTGGACACTTCCGTGCTGATAATTTTGGTAATGTCATGGAACACTTCTACGACGGCACATGTATGACTATCTTGATTCTGTCATAAAATCATCATGGATGTACATGCATGACAGAAAATGTGACCTACTGTGACAAACACGTATCATTACGGAAGTGTATTTTTTGTAGTGATATTTTCCTCTCTTGTAATAATTACGTGTAGGATCATAATAAAATTCAACAATATAACTATCACATAAAATATTCTCTTCATGGTCCACATGCATGCAAACTTGACACTCTTCCAAAATAGTGGGATTATCATCAACTAAAGTCATGATGTCTCCAAGCCCACTTTTATCAAAAATTTCACGAGATTGAGCACTCTCCAAATATGTGGGATTACTTTTACTTAAAGTTGACACTCTTCCAAACCCAATTTCAATATTATCGCAAACATATTCATCACGAGGCTTAAATAAATTTTCAAGATCAAAAGAAGATCACCCCAATCATGATCTTTGCAACAAGTAGTAGACATTGCAAAATTAGCATCCCCAAGCTTAGGGTTTTGCATATCATTAACACAATTGACATTAATAAAATTTATAATAACATCATTGCAATCATTTTTTCAATCAAGGAGCTATCGTGAATCACTTCATAAATTTATTCTTTCAACACTTCATCACAATTTTCAGATTCACGAATTTCAAGCAAAACCTCATAAAGATAATCTAGTGCACTCAACTCACTAGCAATTGGTTCATCATATTCGGATCTTTTAAAAAGATTAGCAAGTGGATGAGGATCCATATCAATAGATTTGTAGCAAGCGAAGATGCAAGCAAATAGAAGGCACATGGCAACACAAGCAAACATAAGATCGAATGAGAAAAAGGAAAATCTTTTTCTATTTTTCTGAAAATCATTTTAGAAGTGGGGGAGAGGAAATGAGAGATAAATGACAAATAATTTAATGCAAGAGATGAGAGTTTATGATGAGTACTTGGTAGGCTTGATGTAGACCTCCCCGGCAATAGCCCTAGAAATTCTTCCTTCTACTTCTTGAGCTTGCGTTGGTTTTTCCCTTGAAGAGGAAAGGGTGATACAGTAAAGTAGAGATAAGTATTTCCCTTAGTTAGAGAACCAAGGTATCAATCCAATAGGAGGTACAAGCAAGTCCCCAATCTATGCACCTGCACAAATAATCAAACACTTGCACCCAACGCGATAAAGGGGTTGTCAATCCCTTCACGGTCAATTGCAAAGGTGAGATCTGATGGAGATAGGTATAAAATATTGCTAAAACGTAAAACAAAATAAAAGTAAATAAATTGCAGCAAGATATTTTTGGTAGTTTTGGTTTATAGATCTGAAAATAAATGATGAAAAATAGACCTAGGGGCCATAGGTTTCACTAGAGGCTTCTCTCTTGAGGGCAAATAATACGGAGGGTGAAAAAATTACTGTCAAGCAATTGATAAAAAATCGCAAAGTTATGACGATGTCCAAGGAAATGATTATGCATATAGGCATCACGTCCGTGTCAAGTAGACTGACTCCTCCCTGCATCCACTACTATTACTCCACACATCGACCGCTGTCCAGCATGCATCTAGAGTATTAAGTTCATAAAGAATGGAGCAACGCCTTAAGTAAGATGACATGATGTAGAGGGATGAACTCAAGCAATATGATGAAAACCCCATATTTTTATCCTTGATGGCAACAATACAATACGTGCCTCAATACCCCTACTTTATCACTGGATGAGGACACCGCAAGATTGAACCTAAAACTAAGCACCTCTCCCATTGCAAGAAATACCAATCTAGTTGGCCAAACCAAACCGATAATTCGAAGAGAAATACAAAGATATCAAATCATGCATACAAGAATTCAGAGAAGATTCAAATAATACTCATAGATAATCTGGTCATAAATCCACAATTCATTGAATCTCGACAAACACACCGCAAAAGAATATTACATCAGATAGAACTCCAAGAACATCGACGAGAACATGGTATTGAAGAACATAGAGAGATAAGAAGCCATCTAGCTACTAGCTATGGACCCGTAGGTCTGAGGTAAACTACTCACGCTTTATCGGAAGGGCAATAGGGTTGATGTAGATGCCCTCCTTGATTGAATCCCCCTCCGGTAGATCATCAAAAAAGGGCCCAAGATGGGATCTCACGGGACCAGAAAGTTGTGGTGAAGGAAAAGTATTTTCATGGATGCTTCTGATGGTTTGGGAATATATCTGAATTTATAGGCCAAGGAAGGAGGTCGGTGGATTCCCGAGGGGGGCACAAGCCAGGGGCGCGCCCCTACGGCTTGTCGTCGCCTCGTGGGTCTTCTGACTTCATCTCCAAGTCTCGTAGGTGTCTACTGGTCCAAGAAAAATCATTGTGAAAGTTTTATTCCGTTTGGACTCCGTTTGAAATTCCTTTTCTGCGAAACTCAAAAACAAGGAAAAAACAGAAACTGACACTGGGCTCTAGATTAATAGGTTTAGCCCCAAATATAATATAAAATAGCATATTAATGCATGTAAAACATCCAAAACAGATAATATACTAGCATGGAACAATCAAAAATTATAGATACGTTGGAGGCATATCAACTGGCAGTGGGAAACCGATTGGAGAAGAGGCGGGAAACCAATGGGAGGATGTAACATCCCAAATTTTCAATTTGGAATGTTATACGTAGGTCATTCATGCATATCATATTTTATTTGCATTTCGTTTTGCAATCCTAGAAATTCTAAGCAACTCAAGGACCCTCGGAGAGAGTTGGGGATTTCACGGTGTTCATATTTGAATTTTATCAAATATCAAAACAAGGATCATTTGTTTTATTATTTTTCTCTCCGAAAATATTTCATATAAAAATATAAGAGAGGAGATAATATGACTTCTCCAAAATAAATGAAATATAGGAGGAAAAATATTAAAGTCGGATATTTGATTTTATTCGGATTTTATTGCTATTTTTTTGCATAGGAAAAATTTATGCATTTTTCAAAAATTGCTTTTTAGGCCAACAAAATGTTCACCTTGTTCTAAATATTTTATTTAGACGGTGAAAATTTGTTTTGGTATTTTTAGTTTTTATTTATTTTTCTAGGATTTCTTTTCGGCGGAATATGTTTAAAAAAAAGAGAAAGCCCGCCGGACCGAACTCGACCGCGGCCCAGCTGGCCCAGCTAGCCCCGCGTTGTCGTCGTCTCCGAGCCGGACTCCTCGAGGGAGTCCGAGCTGCCGCCGCCACCATGGCTTCGCCCCTCCCACAAGACGCCTCCCCTCCCCCTTTAAAAGCCAGACCCGGGGCCCCTTGGAGCCCCAAGTCGCCGCCGCCAGCCCCGCCGCCGCACGCGGCCGCTCGCTACTGCTATGTCTTGAGCTTGCGTTGGTTTTCCACGAAGAGGAAGGGATGATGCAGCAGAGTAGCGTAAGTATTTCCCTCGGTTTTTGAGAACCAAGGTATCAATCCAGTAGGAGGCCACGCTCAAGTCCCTCGTACCTGCACAAAATGATAGCTACTCGCAACCAACGCGATTAGGGGTTGTCAATCCCTTCATGGTCACTTACGAGAGTGAGATCTGATAGATATAATATTTTTGGTATTTTTGATATAAAGATGCAGAGTAAAAAAGTAAAGGCAAAGTAAAAAGCAAAACAATATTAAAGTGATGGAGATTGATATGATGAGAATAGACACGGGGGCCATAGGTTTCACTAGTGGCTTCTCTCAAGAGCATAAGTATTCTACGGTGGGTGAACAAATTACTGTTGAGCAATTGACAGAATTGAGCATAATTATGAGAATATCTAGGCATGATCATGTATATAGGCATCACGTCCGTGACAAGTAGACCGAAACAATTCTGCATCTACTACTATTACTCCACTCATCGACCGATATCCAGAATGCATCTAGAGTATTAAGTTAAAAACAGAGTAACCCCTTAAGCAAGATGACATGATGTAGAGAGATAAATTCATGCAATATGAAATAAACCCCATCTTGTTATCCTCGATGGCAACGATGCAATACGTGCCTTGTCGCCCCTTCTGTCACTGGGAAAGGACACCGCAAGATCGAACCCAAAGCTAAGCACTTCTCCCATGGCAAGAACTACCAATCTAGTTGTCCAAACCAAACGGATAATTCGAAGAGACTTGCAAAGATAAGCAATCATGCATAAAATAATTCAGAGAAGATTCAAATATTATTCATAGATAGACTTGATGATAAACCCATAATTCATCGATCTCAACAAACACACCACAAAAAGAAGATTACATTGAATAGATCTCCACAAGAGAGGGGGAGAACTTTGTATTGAGATTCAAAGAGAGAGAAGAAGCCATCTAGCTAGTAACTATGGACCCAAAGGTCTGAGGTAAACTACTCACACTTCATCGGAGGGGCTAGGATGATGTAGAAGCCCTCCGTGATGACGGCCCTCTTCCGGCGGAGCTCCGGAACAGGCCCCAAGATGGGATCTCGTGGATACAGAAAGTTGCAGCGGTGGAATTGGGTTTTTGGCTCTTGTTCTGATCGTTTGGGGGTACGTAGGTATATAGGAGGAAGGAGTACGTCGGTGGAGCACCGAGGGGCCCACGAGGCAAGGGGGCGCGCCCTAGGGGGGGCGCGCCCCCAACCTCGTGACCTCCTCTTTGATCCCTTGTAGTAGGGTCCAAGTCTCCTGGATCACGTTCGGTGAGAAAATCACGTTCCCGAAGATTTTATTCCGTTTGGACTCCGTTTGATATTCTGTTTCTCCGAAACACTGAAATAGGCAAAAAAACAGCAATTCTGGGCTGGGCCTCCGGTTAATAGGTTAGTCCCAAAAATAATATAAAAGTGGAAAATAAAGCCCAATATAGTCCAAAACAGTAGATAATATAGCATGGAGAAATCAAAAATAATAGATACGTTGGAGACGTATCAGCCGCCTGCTGATGTGCCTCCGCCGAGCCGCTACCGCGCCGCCCTCCGCCGCCCCGCGCCACACCCCGCCTCGCCCGCGCCGAAGCCCGCTTGTTGGAAGCCGCCGGAGCCGCGCCGGAGTTCGCAAATCTTGCCGTTAATTTTTTTCGGTTTAGGTAAAAACCGTCGGTTTTTAAGAAAAACCCTAGTTACGTTTTTTAGACCGTATCATTTGTTTTCTTGCTTTAGTTTATTTAGCGGACGTTCGTCCGTACGTTTGTTTTAACGAACAGTTTTCGCCCGTTAGTCACAGACAACGAACGCTCGTTCGTTAGCATGTTCGTTCGTTTTTCTTTTTCTCTGGTTTTTCGCGATTATTTTCGATCGCGATTTCTAACCCAATTTTCGTTTTAGTTTATCTTTTTGCTCGTTTATCGGAATCAGGCAATTCAAGGGCCTAGATCTTCGTCTCGAAGCCCTATTTCTGTTTAACCAACTTGAATAAGATTTTGGTACTGTAAAATTTGACTTTAGTCCAGATTAGTAATCGGATCTTGTTTCTTTCGCAGTTTGTGTTTCGTTGCTCCGTTTGATTTGATTCTTTTCGCAAACCGGAGTTCTTAAGTTGAACTTCCTGGTTAATTCTTCTTATTTGAGTTTTATCTGTGCATCTTTGCTTGATTGCTTATGTCTATTGTTTGTTTGCGATAGAACACCCGGAATGCGAAGCGTGCTACTACGAGTCCCTAGGTTTTGCGGATCGTCAGCAAGGCAAGTAACACATTGATCATACTCTTTTCACACCCAGTTTTTATGCATTAGTTCCAATCTGCAAACACTACATGATTAGGATGTGATTAACTTGTGGGTTTGGGAAGTAGTTGATGAGGTAGAACCTAATGCCTTGTTTTGTTGTCAAACCTTGGGAGTTATTTCTACGTTATGCTTATATTGCCATGCTATGCTCGTAGACGTGGATTGGGTCTGAGTGTATCCATGACAGATGTCAGATGCTAATTAATGGTTCAACTTAAGGTGGAAACTTTAATGCACATCTGGGTGGATTGTTTGTTTGGGCACCTGGAGAATCTAGGGTTGTCCTAGGATATCCCGGAGTACCCGTGTGATAATCCTACGGTCCGCCACCCAGGCTCAAAGGGATCTTAAGATTATTCATGCTAGAAACTTCCGTGTGCAGCCACAAGCCATTATGGGCTCTGGCATAGTTGAGTATGTTGCATGATGTCTTTCAGTGGTGGGCTAGTAGATGTAGGGTAAAGTAGGTGTAACTGTCCACCTACAGTAAAGAGTTAGTGTTTCTGAAAGACAGTGTCTCGGTCATCCGTTTCTCAAACACCAAGTAGTGCAAGAAATCCAATGGAGGAGATTGATTCTTGTGGGAAAAGTGTGCAAGCCTCTGCAGAGTGTACAATCTAATCATGGTTAGCCGTGTCCCCGGTTATGGACATCTTGAGTATCTAGTACTTGGATTTTCCTATTGGATCTCATCACTCAAAATTAATTTGTTGGGTTGATATTACTTTTAATTGGGATTGAGTTGGAGGAACCTTCTCAATATTGTTCAACTACCATGATAGTTAAATAAAATTTATTCCTTTGTTGTAGGGAAAAATTGGCTTTTCCCAAAACTAAATAACAATAGAGCCTCCACCAGCCATATATGCATATAGTGATAGCCTATTTCTGTTCATTGCTCTACTATGTTATTTTGCCAGCATATTCCATGTGCTGACCCGTTTTCGGGCTGCAACGTATCATGTTGCAGACTTTTCAGACGAAGAGTAAGGTTCGCTAGGTCATTGTCGTACAGCTCAGCTATGTCGTTGGAGTTGATGGACTCATTTGATCTTCCAAGCCTTCCGTTGTTATCGTGTTAGATGGCCTTAAGCCATATTTATTGTAATAAGTTCTCTTTGGAGACATTCGATGTAAGAAGTGTGTGATTGCTACTCTGTTATAAATCCTTCGAGTACTGTGTGTGTCAGCATTACCGATCCAGGGATGACACTGAAGCACAGAGACTTGACGTTTGAGGTCGGGTCGCTGCAAGATGGTATCAGAGCACACGCTGAGTGTAGGACATGACCACTAAGCTAAAGCCCTAGATCACTACTCTCTTCTCATTTCTGACTCCTCTCCATTTTCTACTCTTTAGTAAGGCGGACGCAAGGAACAAGTTTGCACAACCGGATGAAGAAGCACCTTTTGGACGACACTTGAAGGAAGTCACTAAGTACCTGAACATTGGAATATCAAGCTTCATCGGAACTTAAAATGCCACTTTACCAGAAGAGGAGTGTTGGATGATTCAAGTTCAAGTTCCAGGAAGGACATTCACGCCAGTCACTGAGCCAATAGAGTTTTCTTTTGATGCACCAACCTGGAGTCTAGGAAAGAGTATGGCAGCCCACATCACCATGGGATGCATTGGAGAAGTTTACCGGAAGGATCTCAAGGGTAATATCTACCAGATTTGTGGGCGCCGAGATGAGCAATGGGAGATGATTAGCACCAGGAAGGATAGATCCATTGCAACTTTCATCCAGGAGTTAAACCAGCACATTCGACGCCAGGAAAACCAGATGTGCGCGGGCATGATAGATCTGAAGAAAGCGATGACAAGGATCACGGAGGAAGAACTCAAGGCTACTCGCGAAGATTATGAGGAGGAGAAGATGACGAACCCAAGGAGATTTGTTCTTAAGAGTACATCATCATCGACGACACCGACTCTGACCCCGACGACAGCGATGATGACTTTGAAGACGAAGCTGGAGCAGACATCATGGAGTCTTTGACCGATCAAAATTTCTAGTCGACCACCATATTAGTAGTAGTATTCCACCATGTATAAAGTATAGTCCGAGCACTTTTGTAACGATAGTTCTAGACCGATTGTATGCTGATGACCCACAAGTATAGGTGATCTATCATAGTCCTTTCGATAAGTAAGAGTGTCGAACCCAACGAGGAGCAGAAGGAAATGATAAGCGGTTTGCAGCAAGGTATTCTCTGCAAGTACTGAAATAAGTGGTAACAGATAGTTTTGTGATAAGGTAAATTGTAACGAGCAACAAGTAACAAAAGTAAATAAAGTGCAGCAAGGTGGCCCAATCCTTTTTGTAGCAAAGGACAAGCCAGAACAAACTCTTATATAAGGAAAAGCGCTCCCGAGGACACATGGGAATATCGTCAAGCTAGTTTTCATCACGTTCATATGATTCGCGTTCAATACTTTGATAATTTGATATGTGGGTGGACTGGTGCTTGGGTGTTGTTCTTACTTGAACAAGCATCCCACTTATGATTAACCTCTATTGCAAGCATCCGCAACTACAACAAAAGTATTAAGGTAAACCTAACCATAGCATGAAACATGTGGATCCAAATCAGCCCCTTACGAAGCAACGCATAAACTAGGGTTTAAGCTTCTGTCACTCTAGCAACCCATCATCTACTTATTACTTCCCAATGCCTTCCTCTAGGCCCAAATAATGGTGAAGTGTTATGTAGTCGACGTTCACATAACACCACTAAAGGCTAGACAACATACATCTTATCAAAATATCAAACGAATACCACATTCACATGACTACTCATAGCAAGACTTCTCCCTTGTCCTCAGGAACGAACGCAATTACTCACAAAGAATATTCATGTTCATAATCAGAGGGTAATAATATGCATATAGGATCTGAACATATGATCTTCCACCAAATAAACCAACTAGCATCAACTACAAGGAGTAATCGACACTACTAGCAACCTACTAGCACCAGTCCCGGACTTTGAGACAAGAATTGGATACAAGAGATGAACTAGGGTTTGGAGATGAGATGGTGTTGGTGAAGATGTTGATGGAGATTGCCCTCTCCCAATGAGAGGAGCGTTGGTGATGACGATGGTGATGATTTCCCCCTCCGAGAGGGAAGTATCCCCGGAAGAACAGCTTTGCCGGAGCTCTAGATTGGATCTGCCAAGGTTCCGCCTCGTGGCGGCGGAGTCTCGTCCCGAAAAGTTCCTTCTTATTTTTTTCTCATCGAAAGACCTCATATAGGAGAAGATTGACATCGGAGAGCCACCAGGGGGCCCATGAGGTAGGGGGCACGCCCTAGGGGGGCGCGCCCCCCACCCTCGTGAGAAGGGTGTGGGCCCCCTGGCCTTCATCTTTGGCAAGGAATTTTCTTTATTTATTTTAAGACGTTTCATGGAGTTTCAGGACTTTTGGAGTTGCGCAGAATAGGTCTCTAATATTTGCTCCTTTTCTAGCCCAGAATTCCAGCTGCCGGCATTCTCCCTCTTTTATGTAAACCTTGTAAAATAAGAGAGAATAGCCATAAGTATGGTGACATAAAGTGAAATAACAGTCCATAATGCAATAAATATCGATATAAAAGCTTGATGCAAAATGGACGTATCAACTCCCCCAAGCTTAGAACTCGCTTGTCTTCAAGCAAAAAGCTAATAACAATAAATATGTCCTGATGTTTAGAGGTAGAGGCGTCGATAAAAATAAAATACGGACATGAAGGCATCATGATTATTCTCATAACAGCAACTTATATAGATTTTGTCATATGATTACTTATGTTCAAGTGATGATCTATTCATAATGCAAAACTATAAATCATAATCCTTATTGGGCTCCGACAAACTATAATCTCAGTCATTGAAGCAATTGCAATTTATCATAACATCGGAAAGAGCCTATGTCAGAACTAAAAAGCAAGTCCACATACTCAACTATCATTTAGTCCTCCATAATTGCTAACACTCACGCAATACTTGTGGTTATGAAGTTTTAATCGGACACAGAGAAAGACAGGGGCTTATAGTTTTACCCCACAACCTTTTACCTCAAGGGTAATGCCAACAATAATGGTTCATGCTCCCCTACATCCAATTAGATATATATATCATGTTCTTTCCAACATGATGAGCTTGCCAAAGGATAAAATGAAAAAGGAAAGGTGAAGATCACCGTGACTCTTGCATAAGGTAGAGGATAAATAATAAAAGATAGGCCCTTCACAGAGGGAAGTAGAGGTTGCCATGCGCTTTTATGGTTGGATGCATAAAATCTCAATGCGAAAGAACGTCACTTTATATTGCCCCTTGTGATATGAACCTTTATTATGCAGTCCGTCGCTTTTATTACTTCGACATCACAAGATCGTATAAATCTTATTTCTCCCACACATATTTAGAGTAATTTTTATTGCTTTGCACCGATGACAACTTACTTGAAGGATCTTACTCAATCCATAGGTAGATATGGTGGACTCTCATGGCAAAATTGTTTTAGGGATTTTGGAAGCACAAGTAGTATTTCTACTTGGTGCTGAGAATTTGGCTAGCATGAGGGGGAAAGGCAAGCTCAACAAGTTAGATGAACCATGACAACATACTTTATCTCAGTTATAAGAAAGACATAACTCATTACGTTGTCTTCCTTGTCCAACATCAACTCTTTATCATGTCATATTTTAATGAGTGCTCCCAATCATAAAAGATGTCAATGATAATATATCTATATGTGAAAACCTCTCTTTCCTTATTACTTCCTATTAATTGCAAGAATGACCAAAGCTATGTCTGCCAACTCCCAACAACTTTTAATCATCATACTCTTTCTATGTGAAGTCATTACTCTCAATAAGAACAATATGAACTTTTTGTTTCTTTTTATTCTTTTTCTCTTTTCTTTTATTCACCCAAGATCATGGCACAATAATCAAGCCCTTGACTCAACACTAATCTTTATTATATATAGCTCACGGACTCGATTACAAAGAAAGATCATAAAGCAAACTCAAAACTAGATCATGCCATAAACTTTATTCTACTAGATCAAGATACTACTAATAGGATCGAACTAAGAAAAACGATAAAGATAGGAGTTGTGATTGTGATACGATACCGGGGCACCTCCCCCAAGCTTGGTAGTTGCCAAGGGGAGTGCCCATACCCATGTGATTATGTCTCCGTCTTTGTTGTCGGTGTAATATTCTTGGCGATGATTCCCCTTAGGATGTGGTTCTCCTCCTCGAGCTTATTGACTTGCTGTTTGAGGTCCATTATTTCTTTATGAAGCTTTCCCGTGACAGCTAAAGCTCCTTGCACCCAAGGGTGTTGCATAGCTGCGAGAGAACAAGTGACACTCCTCTTCAAATTTTCATAAGAAAGAAATCTAACATTAGAAGGGATAAACGAGTTTGGAATAGCTGAGCTCTGTAGTTGCCCCATCGTGAACCCAGCTCGGAGGCGAGAGGTGATTTCTTGATCCTCCATGGCATCTACTCTCATCAAGTCAACCTCCATCTCTTCCTCCGTTGCTGGCCCAAAGTGGTCAGCGTCGCTGTTCGCCCTTGGTTCCGGTGCCGGATTAGATACCCGGCTCTCCCCGATTGACTCTTGGGAAGACATCTTGCTCTAATCTGCAGCACCACTAGCTCGAAAACAAAAACAGAGGAAATTTGCGTGATACGGGAGTCAAAACCCCCGGGAGATTATATAATGAATTTTTACCGACCAAAATACGTAACGTGCAAGAAATCAGAGTCCGGAAGGCACACGAGGTGCTCACGAGGTAGGGGGGCGTGCCCACCACCCTCGTGGGGCCCTCCTGTCCTTCCTGGACTGCTACTTATTTTTCTATTTTTCTAAATATTCCAAAACGGAGAAATATTGCCTTAAATATTGTTTTGGAGTCGGTTTACTTACCGTACAACATACCTATTCCTTTTCGGAGTCTGAAACGTCTGGAAGGTGTCCCTTATGTATTCCTCCGGGGTTACGGTTTCAATAATATTGGTTTCAACATTTATGGGATTACCTGAGATATAATGTTTAATTCTTTTACCATTTACCACCTTCGGATTTGTGCCCTCGAAGTTGTTGATTTTTATGGCACCGGAACAATAGACCTCCTCGATTACGTAGGGGCCTTCCCATTTAGAGAGAAGTTTTCCTGCAAAAAATCTTAAACGAGAGTTGTATAGCAATACATAATCACCTACATTAAACTCACGCTTTTGTATCCTTTTGTCATGCCATCTTTTAACTTTTTCTTTAAACAACTTGGCATTTTCATAAGCTTGGGTTCTCCATTCATCAAGTGAGCTAATATCAAATAACCTCTTCTCACCGGCAAGTTTAAAATCATAGTTGAGTTCTTTAATAGCCCAATATGCCTTATGTTCTAGTTCGAGAGGTAAGTGACATGCTTTTCCATAAACTATTTTATACGGAGACATACCCATAGGATTTTTATATGCAGTTCTATATGCCCATAATGCATCATCAAGTTTCTTAGACCAATTCTTTCTAGACCTATTAACAGTCTTTTGCAAAATTAATTTGAACTCTCTATTGCTCAACTCTACTTGACCACTAGACTGTGGGTGATGAGGAGATGCAATTCTATGATTAACATCATATTTAGCAAGCATTTTACGGAAGGCACCATGAATAAAGTGTGAACCACCATCAGTCATTAAATATCTAGGGACTCCAAACCTCGGAAAAATAACTTCTTTAAGCATTTTTAATAGAAGTGTTATGATCAGCACTACTAGTTGGAATAGCTTCTACCCACTTAGTAACGTAATCAACAGCAACTAAAATATGAGTGTATCCATTAGAGGCAGGAAAAGGTCCCATATAATCTAATCCCCAAACATCAAATGGTTCAATAACAAGTGAATAATTCATAGGCATTTCTTGACGTCTACTAATATTACCAATCCTTTGACATTCATCACAAGACAAGACAAACTTACGGGCATCCTTGAAGAGAGTAGGCCAATAAAAACCAGATTGCAATACCTTATGTGCAGTTCTATCTCCAGCGTGGTGTCCTCCATAAGTTTCGGAGTGGCACTTGCATAGGATATGTTCCTGTTCATGCTCAGGTACACAACGTCTAATAACACCATCTACTCCTTCTTTATAAAGATGTGGGTCATCCCAAAAGTAATGTCTCAAGTCATAGAAAAACTTTTTCTTTTGCTGGTATGTGAAGCTAGGTGGTATAAACTTAGCAACAATATAATTAGCATAATCAGCATACCATGGAGTACTACGAGAGGTACTTATAACATTTAATTGTTCATCAGGAAAGTCATCATTAATAGGTAGTGGGTCATCAAGAACATTCTCTAACCTAGACAAGTTGTCTGCAACGGGGTTCTCAGCTCCCTTTCTATCAACAATATGCAAATCAAATTCTTGTAGCAAGAGAACCCATCTAATAAGTCTAGGTTTAGCATCTTTCTTTTCCATAAGGTATTTAATAGCAGCATGATCAGTGTGAATAGTTACTTTTGAATCAGCAATATAAGGTCTGAACTTATCACAAGCAAATACAACTGCCAGAAGCTCTTTTTCAGTAGTAGCATAATTTCTTTGAGCATTATCTAGAGTCTTACTAGCATATTGAATAACATTTAATTTCTTATCAACTCTTTGCCCTAGAACAGCACCTACAACATAATCACTAGCATCACACATAATTTCAAAGGGTAAATTCCAATCAAGTGGTTGAACAACAGGTGCAGAGACTAATGCTTTCTTAAGTATTTCAAATGCTTCTACACAATCATCATCAAAGACAAATGGTATATCTTTTTGCAATAAATTAGTCAGAGGCCGAGAAATTTTTGAGAAGTCCTTAATGAACCTCCTATAAAATCCAGCATGACCAAGGAAACTTCTTATACCTTTGATGTCCTTGGGACATGGCATCTTTTCAATAGCATCAACCTTGGCTTTATCAACTTCAATACCTCTTCCAGAAACTTTGTGCCCCAAGACAATTCCTTCATTAACCATAAAGTGGCACTTTTCCCAATTCAAGACAAGATTAGTTTCTTCACATCTCTGCAAAACTCGATCAAGATTGCTCAAGCAATCATCAAAAGAGGAACCATAGACGGAAAAATCGTCCATGAAAACCTCGCAAATCTTTTCATAGAAGTCATAGAATATAGACATCATGCATCTTTGAAAGGTAGAAGGTGCATTACATAAACCAAAAGGCATACGTCTATAAGCAAAAGTACCAAAAGGGCATGTAAAAGTAGTCTTTGATTGATCTCTAGCCGACACAGGTATTTGAGAGAACCAGAATAACCATCTAGAAAGCAATAGTGTGTATGTTTGCATAATCTTTCTAGCATTTGATCAATAAAAGGTAAGGGGTAATGATCTTTCTTAGTAGCTTTATTTAATTTGCGGAAATCAGTTACCATCCTATAACCTGTGATAATTCTTTGTGGAATCAATTCATCTTTATCATTAGGAACAACAGTAATGCCTCCCTTCTTAGGGACACAATGGACAGGACTTACCCACTCACTATCAGCAACAGGATAGATTATACCTGCCTCCAGAAGCTTGAGTATTTCTTTTCTTACCACTTCTTTCACTTTAGGATTCAGACGTCGTTGAGGATCACGAACTGGTTTGGCATTTGCTTCCAAATTTATTTTATGTTGACATAGAGTGGGACTAATGCCCTTAAGATCATCAAGAGTATATCCAATAGCAGCATGATGCTTCTTCAGAGTTTTCAATAATCTTTATTCTTCATTCTCTGAAAGGTTAGCACTAATAATAATAGGATATATCTTCTTTTCATCAAGATAAGCATATTTAAGATTATCAGGTAAAGGTTTAAGCTCAAACATAGGGTCACCCTTGGGTGGAGGAGGATCCCCTAAAATTTCAACAGGCAAGTTATGTTGCAGAATAGGTTCCTGTTTAAAGAATACTTCATCTATTTCCCTTCTTTCATTCATGAACATATCATTTTCATGGTCTAGCAAATAGTGTTCTAAAGGATCACTAGGAGGTACGGCAATAGAAGCAAGACCAATAATTTCATCCTTACTAGGCAATTCTTCCTCACGATGTTGTTTACTAAATTTAGAGAAATTAAACTCATGAACCATATCATCCAAGCCAATAGTAACAACATTCTTTTTGCAATCTATGGTAGCATTAACAGTGTTCAAGAAGGGTCTACCAAATATAATGGGACAAAAAACTATCCTGTGGGGAACCAAGAACAAGAAAATCAGCAGGATATTTAGTTTTCCCACACAAGACTTCAACATCTCTAACAATTCCAATTGGTGAAATAGTATCTCTATTGGCAAGTTTAATTGTGACATCAATACCTTCTAACTCAGCAGGAGCAATTTCATTCTTAATTTCTTCGTATAAAGTATGTGGTATAACACTAGCACTAGCACCCATATCACATAAGCCA
The DNA here is from genome assembly GCF_002162155.2 of Triticum dicoccoides. Taxonomy (NCBI): domain Eukaryota; kingdom Viridiplantae; phylum Streptophyta; class Magnoliopsida; order Poales; family Poaceae; genus Triticum; species Triticum dicoccoides. The sequence goes on along the minus strand of NC_041384.1, from coordinate 358,666,945 downwards.
TGTGTAGCGACCCGACCTCAGATGGTCAAGTCTCTGTGCTTCAGTGTCATCCCTGGATCAGTAATGCTGATACACACACAGCACTCGAGGATTTATAACAGAGTAGCAATCACACACTTATTACAATAATATGGCTTAAGGCCATCTAATGCGATAACAGCGGAAGGCTTGGAAGATAAAGTGAGTCCATCAACTCCAACGGCATAGCTGAGCTGCACAGCAACGACCTAACAAACCTTACTCCTCGTCCGAAAAGTCTGCAACATAATACGTTGCAGCTCGAAAACGGGTCAGCACATGGAATATGCTGGCAATATAACACAGTAGAGCAGAAACAGAATAATGCTATCACTACATGCATATATGGCTGGTGGAAAGCTGTATGGTTATAATTTTTGCGAAAAGCCAATTTTTCCCTACAACAAAGGAATAGATTTTAATTAAACTATCATGGTGGTTGAAACATCATTGAGAAGGTAACCCCAACTCAATCCCAATTAAAGTGATTAACAACCCAACAGTATTAATTAAACATGGTGGCCCAAGTACTAGATACTCAAGAATTGTCCATAACCGGGGACACGGCTAACCATGATTAGATTGTACACTCTGCAGAGGTTTGCGCACTTTTCCCCACAAGACTCGATTGCCTCCGTTGGATTTCTCGCACTACATGGTGTTTGAGAAACGGATGACCGAGACACACTCTTTCAGAAACATTAACTCTCTACTCCGGGTAGACCATACCAAACCTACCAAACCCACTACCTGCTGATCTACCTCTTCAAGAGCTTCATGTAACTTACTCAACTATGCTAGAGCCCATAATAGCTTGTGGCTGCACATGGAAGTTTCTAGCATGAATTATCTCAGTTCCCTTTGAGCCTGGGTGGCAGTCCATAGGAAGATCACACGGGTACCCCGGGATTTCCAAAAAAATACAGACTACACTGGGTTCCCCAGGTGCCTCAGTCCACCCAGTTGTTTGATTAAGTTACCACCTTAAGTTGAACCATTAATTAACAATCTCACATCTGTCATGAATTGCACTCAAACCCAAACCACATCTACGAGCATAGCACAACAATATAAGCAATACGTAGAAGTAACTCCCAAGGGTTTGAATATAATAGGGCAATAGGTTCTACCTCAGCAACTACTTCCCAACCCCCAAGTTAATGACATCCTACTCATGCAATGTTTAAGGATTGGAACTAATGCATAAAAACTGGGTAATGATGGGATATGATCAAAGTGTTACTTGCCTTGTTGACGATCCGCGAATCCTAGAGACTCGTAGTAACACGCTTCGCACTCCGGGGATTCTATCGCATTCAAACAATAACATACATAAGTAACAAGAAATGATGCACAAGCAAAACTCAAATAAGAGAGGTTGACCAGAAAGTTCAACTTAAGAACTCCGATACGCAAAAAGAATCAAAACAAACTAAGCAACGAAAGTCAAACGGCGAAAGAAAACCACTTCATTTACTAATCTGAACTTAGGTCAAATTTTACAGTAGCAAAAACTTGTTTGAGTTGATTAGCCGAAAAGAGGGTTTCGAGACGAAACTCCAGGCGCTTGAATCGCCTGATTCCGATAAACGGGCGAAAAGATAAACAGAAATTAAGATCGGATCAGAAATCGCGATCAGAAAAATCACAGAATAAATCCGAGAAAAAGAAAAACGACGAACAAATTAACGAACAAACGTTCGTTATGTGGATCTAAACGAAGAACGTGTTTGTTAAAACGAACAACGAGCGAACGCTCGCTAAATAAATAAACCGGAGAAAAACCGATCTATTAAAAAAAACGAAAACTAGGGTTTTGAAAAAACATAAAACCGAACGGTTTTTAAGAAAAATCGGCGGTTGGATCCGGTGGCTACCTCCGGCGAGG
>NC_041384.1:358656536-358664596 GCF_002162155.2 Triticum dicoccoides | reverse complement strand
CAGGGCGCGGGAGGCGGCGATGGTGGCGGTGGGGGGCTCGGGCGGTGCGTATATAAAGTGGGCGGAGTGGGGAGGCTTGGAGGAGGGGGCAGGGCGGCGGCGACAGAGTCCGGCTCGGACTCATCGTCCGAGTCGGCGGCGGCGGCTGGGTCGGCCTGGCTCGGCTGGGCCCTAGGCCCAGTCGGGCGCGGGATTTTATATATATATATAATACCGCCGACAGAAGAAAAATCCTAGAAAAATAAATAAAAATCTAAAAATGCCAAAACAAATTTTCGCCATCTAAATAATATATTTAGGACGAGTTGAACATTTTCTTGGCCCTAAAATGCAATTTTGAAAACGTGCAATTTTTCTAATGCAAATAAAATCCGAATAAAACCAAATAAAATCCAATAAATGATTTTAATATTTTTCCTCCAATATTTCAATTATTTTGGAGAAGTCATATTATCTCCACTCATTTGATTTAATATGAAATATTTTTTGGAGAGAAAAATTATTAAAATCAAAATCCTCATTTCATTATTTGATAAAAATCAAATATGAAAACTGGAAAATCCCCAACTCTCTCCGTGGGTCCTAGAGTTGCTTAGGATTTCGAGGATTGCGGGACGGAAATGCAATAAATCATGATATGCATGGATGATCTATGTATAACATTCCAAATTGAAAATTTGGGATGTTACAAACCTACCCCCCTTAAGATGAATCTCGCCCTCGAGATTCGGGTTGGCTAGAAAATAGGTATGGGTGGTGCTTGTGGAGATCATCCTCTCGTTCCCAAGTGGCTTCATCCTCGGTATGGTGGCTCCACTGAACTTTGCAAAACTTGATAACCTTACTGCGGGTGACTCTGCTGGCAAACTCAAGAATCTTAACTGGCTTCTCCTCGTAAGTCAAATCACTGTCCAACTAAATCGCCTCCAAGGGTAATGTATCTCTTAATGGTATATCAGCCATCTCAGCATGACACTTCTTCATCTGTGAAACGTGGAACACATCATGGACTCCTGAAAATCCCTCAGGTAACTCCAACTTGTAGGCAACTTCTCCCATCCGTTCCAAAATGCGATACGGTCCTACAAATCTCGGGGCTAACTTTCCTTTAATTCCAAAACCTTTCACTCCTCGCAAGGGCGATACTCGCAGACATGCTCTATCTCCAATTTCGTAGGTTACCTCCTTGCGTTTTGAGTCTGCATAACTCTTCTGCCTGGACTGAGCAATCTTCAGTCGGTCTCGAATCAGTTTTACCTTCTCCTCAGATTCTTTAATCAAGTATGGTCCAAACAACTGTCGGTCTCCTACCTCATCCCACATCAATGGTGTTCTGCACCTTCGTCCATACAGGGCTTCAAATGGTGCCATCTTCAAACTGGCTTGGTAGCTATTGTTGTATGAGAACTCTGCATACGGCAAATTGTCATCCCAACTAGATCCATAATCTAGCGCACAGGCTCTGAACATGTCCTCCAAAATTTGATTGACTCTCTTAGTCTGTCCATCTGTCTGCGGGTTAAATGTTGTACTGAACTCCAATCTCGTTCCCAAAGTCTGGTGTAACTGATGCCAAAACTTTGAAGTAAACGGTGTTCCTCGATCTGATACGATGGTCCTCGGAACTCCATGCAGACATACGATCCTGGACATATAGATCTTGGCCAACTTTGCACTTGTATAGGTGGTTTTCACTGGGATGAAGTGAGCTACTTTGGTCAAACGATTAACTACTACCCATATGGAATCATATCCTGCTTTAGTCCTGGGTAATCCGGTGATAAAGTCCTTGCCAAGTTTATCCCACTTCCATTCGGGTATCGGCATAGGTTGTAATAGTCCTGCTGGCTTCTGATGTTCTGCCTTAACTCTCTGACATACATCACATACGGCTACATACTCGGCAATATCCTTCTTCATACCAGTCCACCAGAAACGTTCCTTCAAATCCAAATACATCTTGGTGTTTCCGGGTGTATCGAGTATGGTGAGTCATGCGCCTCTTGAAGTATTAACTTTCTGATCTCCTGATTATTGGGCACGTAAATTCGGTCCTCAAACCATAGGGTATCGTGCTCATCCTCACGAAAACCTTTGGCCTTTCCTTTGCCCATCTTCTCCTTTATCTCGGCAATCTCTTTATCATCTTTCTGAGCTTCCCGAATCTTGTCCAGCAATGTCGACTGAACCTCCATTGTGGCAATGAACCTTCTAGGTACAATCTCTAACTGAAGTTCCATGATGTCCTTTGCTAATTCCTTCGGCAGTCCTTTACTTTCGAGGATATTAGCATAACTCTTCCGACTCAATGTGTCTGCTACGACATTGGCCTTTCCTGGATGATAGTGTAGCTTCATGTCATAATCCTTCATAAGATCCAACCATATCCTCTGCCTAAGGTTCAGCTCCTTCTGGGTGAAGATGTACTTCAAACTCTTGTGATCCATGTACACATCACAATGGTTTCCAATAAGGTAATGTCTCCAAGTCTTCAACGCATGCACTACGGCTACTAGCTCCAAATCATGCATAGCATAATTCAACTCATGATGTTTTAGTTGTCGTGAGGCATACGAAACAACTCTTCCGTCCTGCATAAGCACACATCCAAGTCCTAAGCGAGAGGCGTCGCAATACACTTGGAACTCCTTATGTATATCTAGCAGTACTAGCACTTGGGCTGTAGTCAAACGTTTCTTCAACTCCTAAAAACTTGCTTCACAATCTTCTGTCCATTTAAACTTGGTATCCTTCTTCAATAGTTCAGTCATTGGTTTTGCAATCTTGGAAAAATTCTCAATGAATCTCCGGTAGTATCCTGCGAGTCTAAGAAAACTGCGGATCTCGCTAACTGAGGTGGGTGCCAACCATTCAGTGACTGACTGAACCTTGCTGGGGTCTACTGCTATACCTTCTCCTGATATAACATGTCCAAGGAATCCGACTTCCTTAGCCAAAACTCGCATTTGCTAAACTTAGCATACAACTAGTGTTCCCTAAGCTTCTCGAGTACTAAACGCAAATGCTCTTTGTGCTCCTCCTCCTCGTTCTTCGAGTATACCATGATATCATCAATAAACACCACAACAAACTTGTCCAAATACTCCATGAACACCTTGTTCATCATGCTCATGAAATAGGCAGGGGCGTTAGTCAGTCCAAACGACATGACCGTGTACTCGTATAATCCATATCGCGTTGTGAACACCATCTTTGGTATGTCCTTCTCTCGTATCTTCAACTGATGATACCCTGATCGTAAATCAATCTTTGAGAACACTTTAGCTCCTTGCAACTGATCAAACAGATCGTTGATCATCGGCAGTGGGTACTTGTTCTTTATCGTCACTTCATTCAAGGCTCGATAATCAACAACCATCCTTAGGGATTTATCCTTCTTCTCAACCAAAAGTACTGGGGCTCCCCAAGGTGATGAACTCCTTCGGATGTATCCTTTCTCCAATAACTCCTTGATCTATTTCTTAATTTCCTCCAGATCATTCGCGGGCATCCGATAGGGTCTCTTGGATATTGGTCCTGTTCCTGGTAACAGCTCTATCAAAAACTCAATATCTCTGTCCGGTGGCATGCCTGGTAACTCCTCTGGGAAAACATCCGGGTAATCCTTTACTACCGGCACTTCCTCCTGAACAACTCCCGTAAGGGCATTCACTTGGCTCCTTTTAGGCACATGCCTAGACACATACTTAATCCTTTTTCCCTCCGAGGTGGTGAGATAAATCGACTTACTCGCACAGTCAATGCTTCCTCCATACTTTGACATCCAGTCCATACCCAATATCACATCCAATCCTTGCGACTCCAAGATAATTAGGTCGGACAGAAACACATGTGTGCCAATGGTTAAGGGTATCTGGTCACACCATCGGCTAGCCATATATTCTGCTCCGGGTGAACTCACTAAAAGAGGGGTCCTAAGGGTTTGGGTTGGTAGTTTAAACTTATCCACGAATCCCCTTGATATGTATGAATGCGATGCACCAGTATCGAAAAGAACAAGAGCGGTAAATGACTTAACCAAAAACTTACCTATTACCGCGTCCGGCTGCTCTTCAACCTCCTCCACGTTAACGTGGTTCACTTTTCCTTTGTTGAATGGATTGGGCTTCTTCCCAGTGCTTCCATTTCCGTTTCCATTCCTTCCTTCGAGGCAATCATTGGCATAGTGCCCTGTCTTCTCGCACTTAAAACAGGTAACCTGACTTAAGTCTCTTTTTGCGGGAGCGGACGGGTTGGAGCGGTTCTAATTGTTGTTAGCTCCGTTCCCATTCCCATTCTTAGCACCACTGTGGTTATGTGATCCTCCTCCAGTGTGGTTGTGACCTCCATGGTTATGAACAAGTCCTCCCGAGTTCGGGGTTAGGCGAGGCTTCTGCTGAGCTCCTGAGTTATACTTCCCTTGTCCATACTTTCTCTTGCGGCTCTCAATCTGCTGTTGTTTCCCTTCAATCATAAGAGCCTTATCTACCAACTCCTGGTAGTTGTTGAAGGTTGCTACCATCAACTGCATGCTCATCTCATCATTTAGCCCTTCCATAAACTTCTCCTGCTTTGCGGCATCTGTGGCCACATCATCAGGGGCATAGCGTGAAAACTTGCTAAACTCATCCACGTACTGAGCCACAGTACGGTTCCCCTGGCGTAGGTTGTGAAACTCCCGCTTCTTCATCTGCATAACTCGAGTTGAGACATGGGCGGTGCAGAAAGCTTGCTGAAACTGGTCCCAAGTGACATTGGCTACAGGAAAAGTGGCTGTGTAATTCTCCCACCATGAGGCTGCCGGTCCATCCAATTGATGTGCGGCAAAGCGCACCCTCTCAGCATCTGTGCAACCTGCGGTGGTCAACTCCCTTCCAATACGGCGTAGCCAATCATCAGCTACTATAGGCTCGGTGCTACTAGAAAACACCGGCGGCTGTAACCTTAGAAAACGGGCTAGGTTGTCCACTGGCGGTGGGTTGTTGTTGTTGGTGGTGTTGCCCTGGTTCTGAACTAGCAATTGCATCAAGGCATTCTACTCTTGGATCAACTGGGTGAGCTCCGGTGGGAAGGCAAAACCGGTGTCATGTCTCGAAGGCATATGATGGGTTTAGATGGAAGAGATTAGAATAGAAAAGGGGTCTAATGAGAAGGCACTACCCATATGCACATGAGACAAACACAATCATTTCACTCAATCAATCAAGCAAGGGCATACAAACGGTCTAGAACTATCGCCAAAGTGCTCACTACTACTGTATACATGGGGGAAATACTACTAATAGTTGGTGGTCATCTAGAAATTTTGATCGGTGGAAGACTCCATGATGTCTGCTCCAGCTTCGTCTTCAAAGTCATCATCACTAGGGTCGGAGTCGGTGTCGTCGATGATGATGTAGTTGTCCGGGCAAGTGGAATCATCGTCTTCTACTCCCGGTGCTGGTCCTCCGATGAATACTCCGATCTTCTTGACTAGGTCGGCATTCTTCTCCAGTAGGGTCTTGATTTCCTCCTCATATCCATCGCGGGTAAACTTGAGTTCTTCCTCCAGCTCGATGATCCTAGTCTTCGCCTTCTTCAAGTCCATCATTTCTGCACACATCTGGTTCTCCTGACGTCGAATGTGCTGGTTTAACTCCTGGATGAAAGCTGCAATGGATCTATCCTTCTTAGTGCTGATTACTTCCCATTGCTCGTATCGGCGCCCACATATTTGGTAGATAATGTCCTGGAGATCCCTGTGATACACTTCTCCAATGTGTCCCATGGTGATGTGAGCTGCCATACTCTTTCCTAAACTCCAGGTTGGTGCGTCGAAGGAAAATTCTATGGGTTTAGAGGTTGGCGAGAACGTCCTTCCTGGAACTTGTACTTGAATCATCCAGCGCTCTTCTTCTGGTAAAGTGGCGTTGTACGTCCCGGTGAAGCTTGGTATTCCAATGTTCAAGTACCTAGTGACTTCCTTCAGGTGACGTCCAAAAGGTGTATCTTCATCCGGTTGTGCAAACTTGTTCTTTATCTCCGTCATCCTAAAGAGTAGAAAATGGAGAGGAGTCAGAAATGAGCAGAGAAGTGTGACCTAGGGTTTATCTTAGTGGTCGTGTCCTACACTCAGCGTGTGCTCTGATACCATCTTGTAGCGACCCGACCTCAGATGGTCAAGTCTCTGTGCTTTAGTGTCATCCCTGGATCGGTAATGCTGACACACACAGTACCCGAGGATTTATAACAGAGTAGCAATCACACACTTATTACAATAATATGGCTTAAGGCCATCTAATGCGATAATAGCGGAAGGCTTGGAAGATAAAGTGAGTCCATCAACTCCAACGGCATAGCTGAGCTGCACGGCAACGACCTAACGAACCTTACTCCTCGTCTGAAAAGTCTGCAACATAATACGTTGCAGCCCGAAAACGGGTCAGCACATGAAATATGCTGGCAATATAACACAGTAGAGCAGAAACAGAATAATGCTATCACTACATGCATATATGGCTGGTGGAAAGCTGTATGGTTATAATTTTTGTGAAAAGCCAATTTTTCCCTACAACAAAGGAATAGATTTTAATTTAACTATCATGGTGGTTGAAACATCATTGAGAAGGTAAGCCCAACTCAATCCAAATTAAACTGATTAACAACCCAATAGTATTAATTAAACATGGTGAGATACATGTGATAACCCAAGTAGTAGATACTCAAGAATTGTCCATAACCGGGGACACGGCTAACCATGATTAGATTGTACACTCTGCAGAGGTTTGCGCACTTTTCCCCACAAGACTCGATCGCCTCCATTGGATTTCTTGCACTACATGGTGTTTGAGAAACGGATGACCGAGACACAGTCTTTCAGAAACGTTAACTCTCTACTCCGGGTAGACGATACCAAACCTACCAAACCCACTACCTGCTGATCTACCTCTTCAAGAGCTTCACGTAACTTACTCAACTATGCTAGAGCCCATAATAGCTTGTGGATGCACACGGAAGTTTCTAGCATGAATCATCTCAGTTCCCTTTGAGCCTGGGTGGCGGTCCATAGGAAGATCACACGGGTACCCCAGGATTTCCAAAAAAAATAAAGACTACACTGGGTTCCCCAGGTGCCTCAATCCACCCAGTTGTTTGATTAAGTTACCACCTTAAGTTGAACCATTAATTAACAATCTCACATCTGTCATGAATTGCACTCAAACCCAAACCACACCTACGAGTATAGCACAGCAAATTAAGCAATACGTAGAAGTAACTCCCAAGGATTTGAATATAACAGGGCAATAGGTTCTACCTCAGCAACTACTTCCCAACCCCCAAGTTAATGACATCCTAATCATGCAATGTTTGAGGATTGGAACTAATGCATAAAAACTGGGTAATAATGGGATATGATCAAAGTGTTACTTGCCTTGCTGATGATCCGCGAATCCTAGAGACTCGTAGTAACACGCTTCGCACTCCGAGAATTCTATCGCAAGCAAACAATAACATACATAAGTAACAAGCAACGATACACAAGCAAAACTCAAATAAGAGAGGTTGACCAGAAAGTTCAACTTAAGAACTCCGGTATGCAAAAAGAATCAAAACAAACGAAGCAACGAAAGTCAAACGGCGAAAGAAAACCACTTCGTTTACTAATCTGAACTTAGGTCAAATTTTACGGTAGCGAAAACTTGTTTGAGTTGATTAACCGAAAAGAGGGTTTCGAGACGAAACTCCAGGCGCTTGAATCGCCTGATTCCGATAAACGAGCGAAAAGATAAATAGAAATTAAGATCAGATCAGAAATCGCGATCAGAAAAATCACGGAATAAATCCGAGAAAAAGAAAAACGACGAACAGATTAACGAACGAACGTTCATTATCTGGATCTAAACGAAGAATTCGTTCGTTAAAACGAACGAACGAGCGAACGCTCTCTAAATAAATAAGCCGGAGAAAAACCGATCTATTAAAAAAACGAAAACTAGGGTTTTGAAAAAAAACGAATGGTTTTTAAGAAAAACCGGCGGTTGGATCCGGCGGCTACCTCCGGCGAGGGCTTGGGCGGCGGG
>NC_041384.1:358546517-358656189 GCF_002162155.2 Triticum dicoccoides | reverse complement strand
GCGCAGGAGGCGGCGGCGGCGGCTGGGCCGGCCTGGCTCGGCTGGGCCGTAGCCCAGTCGGGCGCGGGATTTTTTTATATATAATACCGCCGATAGAAGAAAAATCCTATAAAAATATATAAAAATCTAAAAATGCCAAAACAAATTTTCACCGTCTAAATAAAATATTTAGGACGAGTTGAACATTTTCTTGGCCCTAAAATGCAATTTTGATAACGTGCAATTTTTCTAATGCAAATAAAATCCAAATAAAACCAAATAAAATCCAATTAATGATTTTAATATTTTTCCTCCAATATTTCAATTATTTTGGGGAAGTCATATTATCTCCACTCGTTTGATTTAATATGAAATATTTTTCGGAGAGAAAAATTATTAAAATCAAAATCCTCGTTTCATTATTTGATAAAAATCAAATATGAAAACTGGAAAATCCCCAACTCTCTTCGTGGGTCCTTGAGTTGCTTAGGATTTCGAGGATTGCGGAACGGAAATGCAATAAATCATGATATGCATGGATGATCTATGTATAACATTCCAAATTGAAAATTTGGGATGTTACACCATGATAACAATGATCTCCTATTTTAAAAGAAATAACAGGCACGCCTACCATAGGTCTATGTTTATCTTTAGCACAAGGTTTAGCAATTCTAGCAGTTTCACCTTTGAACTGAATAACATGCCCATCAATATTATCAGACAGAGATCTTTAACAATAGCAATATTAGGTTCTAATTTGACTTGCTCAGGAGGTGTATATGTTCTAATATTACTTTTACGAACAACAGTTGAAGCTTTAGCATGATCCTTTACTCTAACAGGGAAAGGTGGTTTCTCAATATAAGAAGTAGGAACAATAGGATCATTATAAGTGACAGTCTTTTCTTCAACTTTAATAGGTGCAGCTACTTTTACTTCTATGGGAGGATGATATTTAAACCACTTCCCCTTAGGGAGATCAACATAAGTAGCAAAAGATTCACAGAAAGAAGCTACTATCTCAGAGTCAAGTCCATATTTACTGCTAAAATTACGGAAAATATCGGTGTCCATAAAAGATTTAACACAATCAAACTTAGGTGTCATACCTGACTCCTTACCTTCATCGAGGTCCCAATCTTCAGAGTTGCTTTTAATTCTATCCAATAAATTCCATCTGAATTCAATAGTTTTCATCATAAAAGAGCCAGCACAAGAAGTATCAAGCATGGTGCGATTGTTTTCAGAAAGCCGAGCATAAAAACTTTGCATAATTATTTCTCTCGGGAGCTCATGATTGGGGCATGAATATAACATTGATTTAAGCCTCCCCCAAGCTTGAGCGATGCTTTCTCCTTCGCGAGGCCAGAAATTATATATATAATTGCAATCATGATGAACAAGATGCATAGGGTAATACTTTTGATGAAATTCCAACTTCAATCTTTTATAGTCCCATGATCTCATATCATCACATAGCCTATACCATATCAATGTGTCTCCCTTCAGAGATAAAGGGAAGACCTTCTTCTTAGCAACATCATCGGGTATACCTGCAAGCTTAAATAATCCACAAACTTCATCCACATATATTAAGTGCTCATCAGGATGTTTTGTTCCATCTCCTGTAAAAGGGTTAGCTAGCAGTCTTTCCATCATACCCGAAGGAAATTCAAAAGGAGTTTCATTTTCAATAGGTTCATTAGGTTGATGAGAAACTCTTTGCTCTACTGGACGGGGTGAAGATACCCCGAACAAGCCCCTCGGAGAATTACTTTCCATGATAACAAGTGACAGTAAATTTCAGCACACTATATAAATTTTTCCTTACCAAATTCCACCTACCAAAGGCGCTACACTCCCCGGCAATGGCGCCGGAAAAGAGTCTTGATGACCCACAAGTATAGGGGATCTATCATAGTCCTTTCGATAAGTAAGAGTGTCGAACCCAACGAGGAGCAGAAGGAAATGATAAGCGGTTTTCAGCAAGGTATTCTCTCCAAGTACTGAAATAAGTGGTAACAGATAGTTTTGTGATAAGGTAAATTGTAACGAGCAAAACAAAAGTAAATAAAGTGCAGCAAGGTGGCCCAATCCTTTTTGTAGCAAAGGACAAGCTGGAACAAACTCTTATATAAGGAAAAGCGCTCCCGAGAACACATGAGAATATCGTCAAGCTAGTTTTCATCACGTTCATATGATTCGCGTTTGATACTTACACAATTTGATATGTGGGTGGACCGGTGCTTGGGTGCTGTTCTTACTTGAACAAGCATCCCACTTATGATTAACCTCTATTGCAAGCATCCTCAACTACAACAAAAGTATTAAGGTAAACCTAACCATAGCATGAAGCACGTGGATCCAAATCAGCCCCTTACGAAGCAACACATAAACTAGGGTTTAAGCTTTTGTCACTCTAGCAACCCATCATCTACTTATTACTTCCCAATGCCTTCCTATAGGCCCAAATAATGGTGAAGTGTTATGTAGTCGATGTTCACATAACACCACTAGAGGCTAGACAACATACATCTTATCAAAATATCAAACCAATACCAAATTCACATGACTACTAATAGCAAGACTTCTCCCTTGTCCTCAGGAACAAACGTAATTACTCACAAAGCATATTAATGTTCATAATCAAAGGGGTAATAATATGCATATAGGATCTGAACATATGATCTTCCACCAAATAAACCAACTAGCATCAACTACAAGGAGTAATCGACACTACTAGCAACCTACTAGCACCAATCCCGGACTTTGAGACAAGAATTGGATACAAGAGATGAACTAGGGTTTGGAGATGAGATGGTGCTAGTGAAGATGTTGATGGAGATTGCCCTCTCCCGATGAGAGGAGAGTTGGTGATGACGATGGTGATGATTTCCCCCTCCGGGAGGGAAGTATCCCCGGCAGAACAGCTCTACCGGAGCTCTAGATTGGATCCGCCAAGGTTCCGCCTCGTGGCGGCGGAGTCTCGTCCTGAAAAGTTCCTTCTTATTTTTTTCTCATCGAAAGACCTCATATAGTAGAAGATGGACGTCGAAGAGCCACCAGGGGGCCCACGAGGTAGGGGGCACGCCCTAGGGGGGCGCTCCCACCCTCGTGAGAAGGGTGTGGGGCCCCTGGCCTTCATCTTTGGTGAGGATTTTTCTTTATTTGTTTTAAGACGTTCCGTGGAGGTTCAGGACTTTTGGAGTTGCGCAGAATAGATCTCTAATATTTGCTCCTTTTCCAGCCCAGAATTCTAGCTGTCGGCATTATCCCTCTTTATGTAAACCTTGTAAAATAAGAGAGAATAGCCATAAGTATTGTGACATAAAGTGAAATAACAGTCCATAATGCAATAAATATCGATATAAAAGCATGATGCAAAATGGACGTATCATATGCCCTTGCTTGATTGATTGAGTGATATGATTGTGTTTGTCTCATGTGCATATGGGTAGTGTTTTCTCACTAGACCTCATTCTATTCTATTCTCTTCCCTCTAAACCCCCATATGCCTTCGAGACGTGACCCGGATTTACCTTTCCACCGGAGCTCACTCAGTTGATCCAGCAGCAGAATACCTTGATGCAGTTGTTAGTTCAAAACCAAGGCAACAACAACAACAACCCACTGCCACCACCACTAGTTGACAACTTAGCTCGTTTTTTGAGGTTACAGCCGCCGGTGTTTTCCAGTAGCACCGAGCCAATAGTTGCGGATGACTGGCTACGCCGGATTGGAAGGGAGGTGACCACCGCTGGTTGCACTGATGCAGAGAAGGTGCGTTTTGCCGCACACCAATTGGATGGACCAGCAGCCTCATGGTGGGAGAATTACACCGTCACCTATCCCATAGCCACTGTTACATGGGACCAGTTCCAGCAAGCATTCCGCACAGCCCACGTCTCAGCAGGAGCTATGAGCATGAAGAAGCGTGAGTTTCGCAACTTACGCCAAGGGAACCGTACTGTGGGGCAGTACGTGGATGAATTTAGTAAGCTATCTCGTTATGCCCCTGATGATGTGGCCACAGATGCCGCAAAGCAGGAGAAGTTTATGGAAGGGCTGAATGATGAGATGAGCATGCAGTTGATGGTGGCAACATTTAACAACTAGCAGGAGTTGGTAGACAAGGCTCTTATGATTGAAGGGAAGCAGCGGCAAATTGAGAGCCGCAAAAGGAAGTATGGACAAGGAAGGTACAACTCAGGAGCTCAACAGAAGCCTCGTTTAACCCCGAACTCGGGAGGACTTGTCCATAACCATGGAGGTCACACCCACAATGGAGGGAGTTCTCACAACCACAGTGGCCCCAAGAATGGAAACGGGAATGGAGCAGGTAGTAATCAGAACCGCTCTAACCCAGCCACACCCGCCAGGAAGGACCTAAGTCACATTACTTGTTTCAAGTGCGGGAATACTAGACACTACGCCATTGAGTGCCCTGAAGCGAAGAATGGTAATGGTAATGGAAGTGCTGGGAAGAAGCCCAACCCTTTCAACAGGGGACAAATGAACCACATGAACGTGGAGGAGGTTAAGGAGCAGCCTGATGCAGTTATCGGTATGTTTTTGGTTAAGTCATTTACTGCAATCGTTCTTTTTGATACTGGTGCATCGCATTCATACATATCAAGGGGATTCGTGGATAAGTATAAATTGCCCACTAAAGTACTCAGGACACCCATGTTAGTAAGTTCACCAGGAGCGGAGTATATGGCAAGCCAAGGATGCTTTCAGATGCCATTGACCATAGGAAGCCATATTTTCCCTTCAGACCTGATAATTTTGGAGTCACAAGGATTGGATGTGATACTGGGAATGGATTTGCTATCTATGTATGGGGGAAACATCGATTGTGCGAGTAAGCCGATTTTTCTCACCACCCCGGAGGGAAAAAGGATCAAGTATGTATCTAGGCATGCGCCTAGGAGGAGCCAAGTAAATACCCTCACGGGAGTTGTTCAGGAGGAAGTACCTATAGTGAAGGATTATCCAGATGTTTTTCCAGAGGAGTTACCAGGCATGCCGCTGGATCGAGACATCGAGCTTTTGATAGAGCTATTGCCAAGCACCGGGCCAATATCAAAGAGACCCTACCGGATGCCTGCAAATGATCTAGAAGAGATCAAGAAGCAGATTAAGGAGTTGTTGGAGAAAGGTTACATCCGACGAAGTTCATCACCATGGGGAGCACCAGTACTCTTGGTTGAGAAGAAGGATAAATCTTTGAGAATGGTTGTTGATTATCGTGCATTGAATGAAGTGACAATCAAGAACAAGTACCCACTGCCAATGATCAATTATTTATTTGACTAGTTGACAGGAGCTAAAGTGTTTTCGAAGATCGATCTGCGATCAGGATATCACCAGCTAAAGATTCGAGAGAAGGATATACCTAAGACAGCTTTCACCACAAGGTACGGGCTGTATGAGTATACGGTCATGTCTTTTGGATTGACTAATGCCCCTTCCTACTTCATGAGTATGATGAACAAGATGTTCATGGAGTTCTTGGATAAGTTCGTTGTGGTGTTCATTGATGATATCTTGGTATACTCGAAGAATGAAGAGGAGCACAAGGAGCATCTACGTATGGTTCTGGAGAAGCTCAGAGAACATCAGTTGTATGCAAAGTTCAGTAAATGTGAGTTTTCGTTGAAGGAAGTTGGATTCCTTGGACATGTTATATCAGGAGAGGGTATAGCCGTGGATCCCACCAAGGTTCAGTCAGTCACTGAGTGGTTGGCACCCACCTCAGTTGGAGAGATCCGTAGTTTTCTTGGACTCGGGGGATACTGTTGGAGATTTATTGAGAATTTCTCTAAGATTGCAAAGACTATGACGGCATTGTTGAAGAAGGACACTAAGTTCCATTGGACTGATGAATGTGAAGCAAGTTTCCAGGAGTTGAAGAAACGATTGACTTCAGCCCCAGTGCTGATTCTGCCAGATATACGCAAGGACTTCCAAGTGTATTGCGATGCTTCACGCTTAGGACTTGGAGGAGTAATGATGCAAGACGGAAGAGTGGTTTTGTATGCCTCACGACAACTGAAACCGCATGAGTTAAATTATGCCACACATGATTTGGAGTTAGCAGCTGTGGTGCACGTGCTCAAGACCTGGAGACATTTTCTCATTGGAAACCATTATGATGTATACACGGATCACAAGAGTTTTTAAGTACATCTTCACCCAGAAGGAGCTTAACCTCAGGCAGAGGAGATGGTTGGAGCTCATAAAGGATTATGATATAAAGCTGCATTATCATCCAGGGAAGGCCAATGTCGTAGCAGATGCTTTGAGCCGTAAGAGTTATGCTAACACCCTCATAAGAGGAGAGATGCCAAAGGAGTTAGCCGAGGATCTCAGGGACTTCAAATGGAGATAGTTCCTAAAGGCTTTTTGGCAACATTGGAGGTACAGTCAACATTATTGGAAAAGATTCGAGAAGCTCAGAAGGATGACAAAGAGATCGCTGAGATAAAGGAGAAGATGAGTGAAGGGAAAGCCAAAGGGTTTCGTGAGGATGAGCACGACACCTTGTGGTTTGAGGACCGTATATATGTGCCCAATAATGCAGAGATCAAAAAGTTGATACTACAGGAAGCTCGTGACTCGCCATACTCGATACACCCCGAAAACACTAAGATGTATTTGGATTTGAAGGAGCGTTTTTGGTGGACTGGTATGAAGAAGGATATTGCCGAGTATGTAGCCATATGTGATGTATGTCAAAGAGTGAAGGCAGAACATCAAAAGCCAGCAGGATTGCTACAGCCTATGCCGATACCCGAATGGAAGTGGGATAAGCTTGGTATGGATTTATCACCGGATTGCCCAGGACCAAATCAGGATATGATTCTATATGGGTAGTAGTTGATCGCTTGACCAAAGTGGCTCACTTTATCCCAGTAAAGACCACATATACAAGTGCGAAGTTGGCCAAGATATACATGACCAGGAGGACATGTTGAGAGCTTGTGTGCTAGATTATGGATCTACTTGGGATGACAACCTGCCCTATGCGGAGTTCTCATACAACAACAGTTACCAGGCCAGTTTGAAGATGGCACCGTTCGAAGCCCTGTAGGGAAGAAGGTGCAGGACGCCATTGATGTGGGATGAAGTCGGAGACTGCCAGTTGTTTGGACCAGATTTGATTAAGGAGTCTGAAGATAAGGTTAATCTAATTCAAGATAGACTGAAGGTAGCTCAGTCCCGACAGAAGAGTTATGCAGATTCAAAACACAAGGAGGTAGTCTATGAAATCGGAGACAGCGTATCTGCGAGTATCACCTCTTCGAGGTGTTAAACGTTTTGGTGTTAAGGGGAAATTAGCCCCAAGATTTGTGGGACCGTACCGTGTTCTGGAACGCATGGGAGAAGTTGCCTACAATTGCAGTTACCCGAAGGACTGTCAGTAGTACATGACGTGTTTCATGTTTCCCAGTTGAAGAAGTGTCATGCGGAGATGGCCGATATTCCTCTGAGAGATACAGTGCCCCTGGAAGCAATTCAGTTGGACAGTGATTTGACGTATGAGGAGAAGCCTATCAAGATTCTAGAGATTGCTAGCCGAGTTACTCGCAGCAAGGTTATCAAATTTTGCAAAGTTCAGTGGAGCCACCATACCGAGGATGAAGCCACCTGGGAACGAGAGGATGATCTTCGCAAAGACCACCCACACCTAATTCCTAGACAACCTGAATCTCGAGGGCGAGATTCATCTTAAGGGGGGTGGGTTTGTAACATCCCAAATTTTCAATATGGAATGTTATACATAGGTCATTCATGCATATCATATTTTATTTGCATTTCGTTTCGCAATCCTTGAAATTCTAAGCAACTCAAGGACCCTCGGAGAGAGTTGGGGATTTCACGGTGTTCATATTTGAATTTTATCAAATATCGAAACAAGGATCACTTGTTTTATTATTTTTCTCTCCGAAAATATTTCATATAAATATATAAGAGAGGAGATAATATGACTTCTCCAAAATAAATGAAATATAGGAGGAAAAACATTAAAGTCAAACATTTGATTTTATTCGGATTTTATTGCTATTTTATGTGCATGGGAAAAATTTATGCATTTTTCAAAAAATGCATTTTAGGCCAAGAAAATGTTCACCTTGTTCTAAATATTTTATTTAGATGGTGAAAATTTGTTTTGGTATTTTTAGTTTTTTGTTTATTTTTCTAGGATTTCTTTTCGGCGGAATATGTTTAAAAAACGAGAAAGCCCGCCGGACCAAACTGGGCCGCGGCCCAGTTGGCCCAGCCAGCCCCGCGCCGCCGTCGTCTCTGAGCCGGACTCCTCGAGGGAGTCTGAGCCACCGCCGCCATGGCTTCGCCCCTCCCGCAAGCCGCCTCCCCTCCCCCTTTAAAAGCCGGACCCGGGGCCCCCTTGGAGCCCCAAGTCACCGTCGCCAGCCACCAGCCCCGCCGCCTGTTGCTGCGCCGCCGCCGAGCCGCTGCTGTGCCGCCCTCCGCCGCCCCGTGCCACACCCCGCTGCCGCCCGCTCGCCGGAAGTCGCCGAAGCCGCGCCAGAGTTCGCAAATCTCGTCGTTCGGTTTTTTTCGGTTTAGGTAAAAACCGTCAGTTTTTTTAAAAACCCCTAGTTACGTTGTTTTAGATCGGTTCGTTGGTTTTCTCATCTTAGTTTATTTAGCAGACGTTCGTCCGTACGTTCGTTTTAAAAAACAGTTTTCGCCCGTTAGTCACAGACAACGAACGCTCATTCATTAGCCTGTTCGTTCGTTTTTCTTTTTCTCGGGTTTTTCGCGATTATTTTCGATCGTGATTTCTGATCCGATTTTCATTTTAGTTTATATTTATTTATCGGAATCAGACGATTCAAGCGCCTATATCTTCGTCTCGAAGCCCTCTTTCTGTTTAACAAACTTGAACAAGATTTTGGTACTGTAAAATTTGACTTTAGTCCAGATTAGTAATCGGATCTTGTTTCTTTCGCAGTTTGTGTTTCGTTGCTCCGTTTGATTTGATTCTTTTTGCAAACTAGAGTTCTTAAGTTGAACTTCCTAGTTAATTATTCTTATTTGTATTTTATCTGTGCATCTTTGCTTGATTGCTTATGTATGCTATTGTTTGTTTGCGATAGAACACCCGGAGTGCGAAGTGTGCTACTACGAGTCCCTAAGTTTTGCGGATCGTCAGCAAGGCAAGTAACACATTGATCATACTATTTTCACACCCAGTTTTTATGCATTAGTTCCAATCCCAAACACTGCATGATTAGGATGTGATTAACTTGTGGGGTTGGGAAGTAGTTGATGAGGTAGAACCTAATGCCATGTTTTGTTATCAAACCATGGGAGTTATTTCTACGTTATGCTTATATTGCCATGTTATGCTCGTAGACGTGGATTGGGTTTGAGTGTATCCATGACGGATGTGAGATGCTAATTAATGGTTCAACTTAAGGTGGAAACTTCAATGCACATCTAGGTGGATTGCTTGTTTGGGCACCTGGAGAATCCTGTGTTGTCCTAGGATATCCCGGAGTACTCATGTGATCGTCCTACGTTCCGCCACCCAGGCTCAAAGGGATCTTAAGACTATTCATGCTAGAAACTTCCATGTGTGGCCACAAGCCATTATGGGCTCTGGCATAGTTGAGTATGTTGCATGACCTCTTTCAGTGGTGGGCTAGCAGATGTAGGGGAAAGTAGGTGTAACTGTCCACCCAGAGTAAAGAGTTAGTGTTTCTAAAAGACTGTGTCTCGGTCATCCGTTTCTCAAACACCAAGTAGTGCAAGAAATCCAATGGAGAAGATCGAGTCTTGTGGGGAAAAGTGTGCAAACCTCTGCAGAGTGTACAATCTAATCATGGTTAGTCGTGTCCCCGGTTATGGACATCTTGAGTATCTAGTACTTGGATTTTCCTATTGGATCTCATCACTCTAAATTAATTTGTTGGGTTATATTACTTTTAATTGGGATTGAGTTGGAGGAACCTTCTCAATATTGCTCAACTACCATGATAGTTAAATAAAATTTATTCCTTTGTTATAGGGAAAAATTGGCTTTTTGCAAAAACTAATTAACCATAGAGCCTCTAGCAGCCATATATGCATATAGTGATAGCCTATTTCTATTCATTGCTCTAGTGTGTTATTTTGCCAGCATATTCCATGTGCTGACCCATTTTCGGGCTGCAACGTATCATGTTGCAGACTTTTCAGACGAAGAGCAAGGTTCGCTAGGTCGTTGCCGTACAGCTCAGCTATGGCGTTGGAGTTGATGGACTCATTTTATCTTCCAAGCCTTCCGATGTTATCGTGTTAGATGGCCTTAAGCCATATTTATTGTAATAAGTTCTCTTTGGAGACATTTGATGTAAGAAGTGTGTGATTGCTACTCTGTTATAAATCCTTCGAGTACTGTGTATGTCAGCATTACCGATCCAGGGATGATACTGAAGCACAGAGACTTGACCGTTTGAGGTCGGGTCGCTACAGAGGAGTGGTGGGAAACGGTTGCTTGTTTGGATATATAACAACATTAATATGGAAAACTTAGTAAAGAAGGAAGCGTGAGCTAGCACGACGCATGCGCATAGTGCTTACCCACGGGTAACAAATGGTTGACTCTAACTACTTTAAATATTCAGGGTTCGTTTGGCCTTTTTATACATTATACTGAAGTTTTATAAGCATTAATTTAATGTGCATAATTCAAATTAGTACATCAAAATGGCTACAAAAATCATATATGTGGCCTTGGATGCATGTTTAGGTCCCATGCAAAGAATGGGAATGAATTACAACTGTCTCGGCGTCTGGCTCCGCCTCAAACATTGAGAATCTCGGTTTTCAAATCCCCGTAAATCCAAAACTCAGTTGAAAATCGTGAAACTTGGCATGGTGTCCCCCTTGTGGGCAAAATCATAATTGCTGCCTCTTTTCGCCTTGTATTTTTTCTACAGGAAACATGGAACGACAGGATATCCATGCCGAAATTTAAAATTATTCAGGGTTTGTTTGGCCTTTTTATATATTAATTGAGTTTCCTAGGCATTTAATGTCCATAATTCAAATCTAAACTACAAATACATGCTCCAGTTCTCCAAAATGGCTAGAAAAATCATACATGTGTCCTTGGGTGCATGTTTAGGTCCCATGCAAGGAATGGGAATGAATTACAACTGTATCGGCATCCTGGCTCGTCCTCAAACATTTGAAATCTCAGTTTTTAAATCCCCATAAATCCAAAACTCACCAGAAAATCATGAAAGTTGGCATGGTATCACGTCATGGCACATAAATGTCGTGGTAAAAAAATGCCCTATTTGGGCAAAGCTTTATTACAAACCGGAGCCTCTCGCAAGAGCCCTCATGGTTTTGATAGGGAAACGTGTCCCCTTGTGGGCGAAAGGATAATCGCTCCCTCTTCTCACCTTGTATTTTCTTCTACACGCAACATGGAACAACGGGATATTCGCGCTGAACTTTGAAATTATTCAGGGTTCATTTGACCTTTCTTATACATTAATTTAGTTTTCTAGGCATTTAATGTCCATAATTCAAATCCGAACTACAAATACATGCTCCAGTGCACCAAAACGGCTAGAAAAATCGTACATCTATCCTTGGGTGCATGTTTAGGTCCCATGGAAGGAATGGGAATGAATTCAACAGTCTCGGCATCCTGGCTCGATCTCAAACGTTATGAATCTCAGTTTTTAAATCTCCATAAATTTCAAACTCACCCGAAAATCATGAAACTTAGCATGGTGTCACGACATGGCACATATATGTCGTGGTAAAAAAATTATCCAATTTGGGCCAATCTATATTACAAGGCTCTTACAAACCGAAGCTTCCCGCAACCCTCGTGGTTCCAATAAGGAACCATGCCCCTCTTGTGGGCAAAGCGATAATCGCGGCCTCTTCTCACCCTATATTTTGTTTTCTACAGGCAACATAGAATAACATGAGTGTCATGCTGAAATTTGAAACTGTTCAGGGTTAGTTTGGCCATTTTCTATATTAATTGAGTTTTCTAGGCATTTAATGTAGTTCATAATTCAAATTTGAACTACAAGCACATGATCCAGCGAAGCTAAATGGGTGGAAAATCATACATGTGTCATTAGGTGCATGTTTAGGTCTCGTTGAAGGAATGGGAATGAATTACAAATGTCTTGTCGTCCTGAAACATTGAGAATCTCGGGTTTTAAATCCCAGTAAATCGAAAACTCCCCCAAAAAAGCATGAAACTTGGCATGATTTCATGACATTGCACATATATGCCGTGGTAAAAAATTCATCTAGTTTGAGACAAGGTGCGCACATTAATAGCCAACAAAGTCCTTTTGAAACAAATAGTTGCCACGTTAATATAAAAAACGGTCGTATTATATGAACCGTGTGTGTGTTCCCGTAACCATTTAAGTGCGGCCACGCGTCCCTCTTTTCTTATGGGATAGTACTACCTCGTTCCTCGTTCATTGGTCATCTTTGTATTTTGTGCCAAAATTTAACCATACTTGGTGGCGTGCGTGCAGCTGTTTGGTTAAACGGGATGAGCACGAGAAGTCCGCCATGCAGGCTCGATGGGACGTGTGCGAGCAGTTCGCCATGCAGGCTCAACGGGACGCGTGTGACCTGTCCACCTCGCAGGCACGATGGGACACGTGCGAGCAGCCAAGGCCGCGCATGCTCATCGAGAAGCGACCTATTTGACCTCCATCCACCAGTCGCCCGTCTAGATCACAACTTCTCCATTAATGGCGGCCAATCCGCTGTTTAACACACGGTTAATTAAAGCACCTGGACGGAGGGAGTTTTCTTGTGATCCCATGGCCCCGCTCAATGCTACTTCTTGAGCTTGGGTTGGTTTTTCCCTTGAATAGGAAAGGGTGATGCAGCAAAGTAGAGATAAGTATTTCCCTCAGTCAAGAACCAAGGTATCAATCCAGTAGGACGCATAAGTAAGTCCCCAATATATGCACCTGCACAAACTAACAAACACTTCCAGTCAATGCGAAAAAGGAGTTGTCAATCCCTTCACGGTCACTTGCAAGAGTGAGATCTAATACAGATAGATATAAAAGATAAGTAAAAGGCAAAATAAAGTAAATATAAATAAATTGCAGCAAGGTATTTTTGGGTTTTTATTTTTATAGATATGAAAATATATGATGGAAAATACACCAAGGGGCCATAGATTTCACTAGATGCTTTTCTCTCAAAGAAAGCATTATGTGGGTAAACAAATTACTGTTGAGCAATTGATAGAAAAGCGCAAAGTCATGACGATATCTAAGGCAACGATCATGAATATAGGCATCACGTCCGTGACAAGTAGAAGGACTCCTCCCTGCATCTACTACTATTACTCCACACATCGACCGACTCTTGCCTGCATTTAGAGTATTAAGTTCATAAGAACAGAGTAACGCCTTAAGCAAGATGACATGATATAGAGGGATAAACTCAAGCAATATGATATAGACCCCATCTTTTTATCCTTAATGGAAACAATAAAATACGTGCCTCGCTACCCCTATTGTCACTGGGTGAGGACACCGCAAGATTGAACCCATCACAAAGCACCTCTCCCATTGCAAGAAAAACCAATCTACTTGGCCAAACCAAATCGATAGATCAGAGAGAAATACAAATCTATCTTAATCATGCATGAAATAGTTAAGAGAAGACTCAAATAATATTCATAAATAATTTGATCATAAATCCACAATTCATCGGTTCTCAACAAACGCACCACAAAATAAGATTACATCAAGGAGAACATTGTATTGAAGATCAAAGAGAGAGAGAGAGAGAGAGAGAGAGAGAGAAGAAGCCATCTAGCTACTAGCTATGCACCCGTAGGTCTGTGGTAAACTACTCACACATCATCGGAAGGTCAATAAGGTTGGTGTAGAGGCCCTCCGTGATCGAATCCACCTCCAGCGGAGTGCCGAAAAAGGCACCAATAGGGGATCTCACGAGAACAGAAGCGTGCGGCTGCGGAAAAGTATTTTTGGTGTGCCCCTGGTATAGGGGAATATTTGAAGATCTATAGTGTTGGTATTAGGGTTAGAAGAGCCACGGGAGGGGGCACACGTCCCCTGGCCATGCCCCCTCGGGCGTGCCCCCAGGGCTTGTAGCCCCCTTGTGGGTCTTCTGGCCTCCTCCCCAACTCTCATGGGTTCTTCTGGTCCAAGAAAAATCATCGTAAAGTTTCATTATGTTTGTATTCCGTTTGATTTGATTTTCTATAAAAGTCAAAAACAAGGAAAAAGAGCAACTTACACTGGGCACTATGTTAAGTTAGTCCCAAAAATAATATAAAATAGCATATTAATGCATATAAAACACCCAAAGCAGGTAATATAATATCATGGAACAAAAAAATTATAGATACGTTGGAGACGTACCAAGCATCCCCAAGCTTAATTCATGCTCGTCCTCGAGTAGGTAAATGACAAAAACGGAATTTTTGATGTGGAATGCTACCTAAAATATGTATCTATGTAATTCTTATTATTGTTGCTAGAATATCTAGATCCATAAGATTCAAAAAAAAGTTTAATATTGACATTAAAATAATAATACTTCAAGCATACTAATAAAGCAATCATGTCTTCTCAAAATATCATGGCTAGAGAAAGTTATCCCTACAAAATCATATAATCTTCTCATGCTCTATCTTCATCACACAAAGTATTTATCATGCACAACCCTGGTGTTAGCCAAGCAATTGTTTCATACTTTTGGTGTTCTCAAACCTTTTCAACTTTCACGCAATACATGAGCATGGCCCATGGATATAGCACTATAAGTGGAATAGGGTATGGTGGAGGTTGTCAGGAGAAGGCAAAAAAGGAGAAAGTCTCAGATCAACTAGGCAAATTGATGGGCTATGGAGATGCCCATCAATTGATATCGATGCAAGTGAGTAGGGATTGCCATGCAACGGACGCACTAGAGCTATAAGTGTATGAAAGCTAAAAAAACTAAGTGGGTGTGCATCTATCTTGCTTGCTCACGAAAACCTAGGGCAAATTGAGGAAGCCCATCATTGGAATATACAAGCCAATTTCTATATGAAAAATTCCCACTAGTATATTAAACTGATAAAATAGGAGACTCTCTATAATGAAGAACATGGAGCTATTTTGAAGCACAAGTGTGGAAAAGGATAGTAACATTGTCCCTTCTCCCTTTTTCTCTCATTTCTATTTTCTTTGTGGGCTCTTTGGGCTCTTTTTTTATTTTTTATTGGGCACTTTGGCATCTTTTATTTTATTTTAAGTCTGGAGCCTCATCGTCACTTGTGGCAGAATCATAGCGTCCATCATCCTTTCCTCACATGGGGCAATGCTCTATTAATGATGATCATCACACTTTACTTACAACTCGAAAATTACAACCCGATACTAGAACAAAATATGACTCTATATTAATGGCTCATGCATATGAGAACAATATGACAATGATGGCGTGTGTGTCATAATAAATGGAACGGTGGAAGTTGCATGGAAATATATCTTGAAATGGCTATGGAAATGCCATAATAGGTAGGTACGGTGGCTGTTTTGAGGAAGGGTATATGTGGGTTTAATGCACTGGCGAAAGTTGCGCCGTACTAGAGAGGCTAGCAATGGTGGAAGGGTGAGAGTGCGTATAATCCATGGACTCAACATTAGTCATAAAGAACTCACATACTTATTGCAAAATTTTATTCACCATCAAAACTAAGTACTAATACGCATGCTCCTAGGGGAGAGGTTGGTAGGAGTTAACCATCCCGCGCTCCCGACCTGCACACAAATGATGACAATCAATAATAAATCATGCTCTATCTTCAACGCTAATGATAGACCATACGTGCATGCTTCGGGAATCACAAACTTTAACACAAGTATTTCTACCAATCCACAATTACTCTCAAGCATGACTCTAATATCACCATCTTTATATCTCAAAACAAATGCGAGGAATCAAACTTCTCATATATATATAATGCTCTTTATGAAAGTTTTTATTATATTCTTCTTGGATGCCCATCACATTGGGACCAAATTCATAACCTAAGAAAATTGTGATACTGTTTTTAAGACTCCCAAAATAACATACGTGAAGCATGAGAGTTCATCAATTTCTACAAAATAAACCACCGCCATGCTCTAAAAAGATATAAATGAAGTACTAGCGCAACTTCCTAGCTCAAAAGATATAAGTGAAGCACATAGAGTATTCTAATTCACGATTAATGTGTGTCCATATCAAATGGTGTGTACACCAAGGATGATTGTGGCAAACTGAAAAGCAAAGACTCATATAATACAAGTTGCTCCAAGCAAAACACATATCATGTGGTGAATAAAAATATAGCCTCAAGTAAATTTACCAATGGATTGAAGATGAAAGAGGGCCTCAAGCCCTTTTCTTTGAAACCTTTTAGCTAGGCGTTGGTATTTTTTAATGATGCTCACATGAAATATAGCAATTTGAAACATGAAGAGAGCATCATGTAGCATGTGAAAAACAAGTTTAAGTGTAGCATACTTCCTATGCATAGGAATTTTATAACCAAACAAATTATCAAGACAAGTGATACATCTCCATCGTATCTACTTTTCCAAACTCTTTTGCCCTTATTTTGGACTCTAATTTACATGATTTTAATTGAACTAACCCAGACTGACGTTGTTTTAAGAAGAATTGCAATGGTGTTATTTTTGTGAAGAAATAAAAGTTCTCGGAATGACCTGAAACTTCACGGAGAATATTTTTGGAATAAATAAAAAATATTGGCAAAATAATCAACAGAGGGGGACCCACCGGCTGTCCACAAGGGTGGAGGGCGCGCCCCTGCCTTGTGGGTCTCCTGGACCTCCAACGACCTCAACTCCAACTCCATATATTCACATTCGGGGAGAAAAAAATCAGAGAGAAGGATTCATCGCGTTTTATGATATGGTGCCGCCGCCACCTCCCGTTCTTCCTCGGGAGGGCAGATCTAGAGTTTGTTTTGGGCTCCGGAGAGGGGAAATCATCGCCATCATCATCATCGACCATCCTCCATCACCAATTTCATGATGCGCACTGCCATGTGTGAGTAATCCCATCGTAGACCTGCTAGACGGTGATGGGTTGGATGAGATTTACCATGTAATTGAGTTAGTTTTGTTAGGGTTTGATCCCTAGTATCCACTATGTTCTAAGATTGATGTTGCTATGCCTTTGCTATGCTTAATGCTTGTCACTAGGGCCCGAGTGCCATGATTTTAGATCTGAACCTATTAGGTTTTCATGAATATATTTGTGCTCTTGATCCTACCTTGCAAGTTATAGTCACCTACTACGTCTTATGATCCGGCATCCCCGGCGTGACAATAGTCCGGACACTTACTGGTGATGACCGTAGTTTGAGGAGTTAAAGTATTCACTATGTGCTAATGCTTTGGTCAGGTTCTCTATTAAAAGGAGGCCTTAATATCCCTTAGTTTCCAATAGGACCCTGCTGCCATGGGAGGGTAGGACAAAAGATGTCATGCAAGTTCTTTTCTGCAAGCACGTATGACTATATTCAAAATACATGCCTACATAATATTGATGAATTGGAGCTAGTTCTGTGTCACACTATGTTATAACTGTTGCATGATGAATGCCATTCAACATAATTATCCATTATTGATCCATTGCCTAAGAGCTCGTTTCATATTGATCTTTGCTAAGTTACTTTTCCGTTGCCACTGTTACGATTTCTACAAAACTGCTACTATTACTTTTGCCACCGTTACCGTTACTTCCATACTACTTTGCTGCAGAT
Organism: Triticum dicoccoides; assembly: GCF_002162155.2. Taxonomy (NCBI): domain Eukaryota; kingdom Viridiplantae; phylum Streptophyta; class Magnoliopsida; order Poales; family Poaceae; genus Triticum; species Triticum dicoccoides. The sequence goes on along the minus strand of NC_041384.1, from coordinate 358,638,392 downwards.
ATTAAGTCTTTCAGGTGTGGTTGAATTGACAACTCAGCTGCTAATACTCAAGAATATTCTTTGACTCCCCTTGTGTCAAATCAATAAATTTGGGTTGAATACTCTACCCTAAAAAACTATTGCGATCCCCTATACTTGTGGGTTATCAAGACCTTTTTCTGGTGCCATTTCTGGGGAGCATAGCTCTATTCTCTAAGTCACTTGGGATTTATATCTGTTGATCACTATGAGGAATTTGAAAGATCAAAGAACCAAGATTTTTCCCTCAACTACGAGGCGAGGTAAGGAACTGCCATCTAGCTCTGCACTCGATTCACCTTCTGTTATAAGTAAGCTTTTGACACCTCCGCCTGCTATTGATTCCGATATGTTAGATGTTATTGATGATGCCACTTCTGCTATGCATGATGCTTATGATGATACTATTTCTTTGCTTGATAATACTGTGCCACTAGGTGAATTTCTTGATGAACAACTTGCTAGGGTTAGAGAACATGAAATTACTGAAACTGATGACATTATTGAAACTGAAGATTATGATTCTCCCCTAGATATGAATTGCCTGTTGTACCTGAGGGTTATATTATGGATGAAGAAATTGCTAAAGACTTTTTTTCTTGCAATGATAGAGATGATCTTAAGAAACTATTAGCTAAGCTGAAAGAAAAGTCTTTGATTGCTAGAATGAAATATGATCCTAAGTTTGCTACCTCACCTATCTTTGTTACTGATAAGGATTATGAATTCTCTGTCGATCCTGACTTGATTACTTTGGTTGAATCTGATCCTTTCTATGGTTATGAATCTGAAACTGTTGTTGCACATCTTACTAAATTGAATGATATAGCTACCCTATTTGCTCATGAGGAAAAAAATTCACTATTACCATATTCTTAAATTGTTTCCTTTCTCATTAAAGGGTGATGCTAAAGTATGGTTTAATTCTCTTGCTCCTGGTTGTGTGCGTAGTCCTCATGATATGATCTATTACTTCTCTGAAAAATATTTCCCTGCTCATAAGAAACAATATGCTTTAAAGGAAATATTTAACTTTGGGAAAATTGAAGAAGAGAGTCTCCCACAAGCTTGGGGGAGGCTTCTCCAATTACTTAATGCTTTGCCTGATCATCCTCTCAAGAAAAAGGAAATACTTGTTATCTTTTATAATGGACTAACCGATGCTTCCAAAGACCACCTGGATAGTTGTGTTGGTTGTGTTTTCAAGGAACGAACTATTGAGCAAGCTGAATTGCTATTGAATAATATATTGGGTAATGATAATGATTGGACTCTTCCTGAACCAACTCCTAAGCCAAACCCGAAGAAAATAGGTATTCTCTTTCTCAGTCCTGAAGATATGCAAGAGGCAAAGAAATCTATGAAAGAAAAAGGTATTAAAGCTAAAGATGTTAGGAATTTACCGCCTATTAAAGAAATATATGGTCTTGATAACCCGGCACAGGTAGTAGAGGTAAACTCTCTCTATAGATTTGATGAAGGTAATATTCCTCATAATAAGTCTACTAGTCAATGCTAGGATGAGTTTGATAATTTTATTGTTAAATAGGAAAACTTCAATGCTTATGTTAGTAGACAATTGAAACGTAATGCTTACACGCTTGACTACTTGGGAGATTATATGAGTAGAACTGTTAATGATCTTAAGCCTATTAGTAAACATGCTTTCATGATTACAACTCAAGTAGAACAAGTACTTAAGGCATAGGGTGATTTGCTCAATGAGGTGGTAAGATGACTCAAGAACCTTTGTATCCTGAGGGCCATCCTAAGAGAGTTGAGAAATATTCTCAGAAAACTAATACTGATGCACCTAGTCCTAGTAATAAAAAGAAAAAGAAAATTGATAGGACTTTGCATGCTTCTCTTGAACCTGTTATAGACACACTTCAGAATCCCAATGATATTTCTATTACTGATGCTGAGACGCAATCTGGTGATGAACATGAACCTAGTGCTGATGTTGATGATGATGACTATGTTGATGCTCAACCTAGTAATGATAATGATGTAGAGCTAGAACCTGATGTTGATCTTGATAACCCACAATCAGAGAATCAACATTATGATAAGAGAGACTTTGTTGCTAGGAAACATGGTAAAGAAAGAGAACCATGGGTTTAGAAACTCATGTCCTTTCCTCCTAAACCATCCAAGAAAAAGGATGATGAGGATTTTGAGCGCCTTGCTAAAATGATTAGACCTATCTTTTTGCGCATGTGTTTCACTGATATGTTGACTCCTTATGCTAAGTATATGAAAGATATTGTTACAAATAAAAAAAGATGCCGGAAGCTAAAATTTCCACCATGCTTGCTAATTATACTTTTAAGGATGGAATACCAAAGAAACTTGGAGATCAAGGAGTACCAACTATACCATGCTCCATTAAGAGAAACTATGTTAAAACTGCTTTATGTGATCTTGGAGCCGGTGTTAGTGTTATGCCTTTCTCTTTATATCGTAGAGTTGAATTGAATAAGTTGACACCTACTGAAATCTCTTTGCAAATGGCTGATAAATCAACTGCTATACCCATCAGTATTTGTGAGGATGTGCCTGTTGTGGTTGCAAACGTTACTATCTTAACAAACTTTGTTATTCTTGATATTCCCGAAGATGATAGTATGTCGATCATACTTGGTAGACCCTTTTGAAATACTGCAGGGGATGTTATTGATTGCAACAAAGGCAATGTCACTTTTCATGTTAATGGTAATGAGCATACAGTAGATTTTCCGAAGAAACAACCTGAAGTTCATAGTATCAATTCTATTGGAAAAATTTCAACTATTACTATTGGAAGTTTTGAATTCCCTCTTTCTACTGTCAAGAAGAAATATGATATTCTTATTGTTGGGAACATGCATATCCCCGTTGAGGTAACCTAGTGTTATTAAAAAATTCGCCGGTTTCATGTCATTCCAAAGAAGTTTGTTAATAAGACTTGATCAACCTTGTTAACGGATTCCTTTTGATGGGCATGAGATGGATGAATTTAGAAAGCACAACTTTTTGTACCTACTTTTTACTTTCTATTATTTAGATTAAATAAAGCAAAAATGGTATTTTGTGTCTGTTTTCTGAATTATCCGTGAAATAAAAAATGTCCTGAAAATAGAAGTTCTCTAAATGCCCTGAAAATTTAGTATGATTTTTTATAGAATACTTGAGAATTTCTGGCACTAAACATGCACCAGGGGGATGCACTAGTGGGCCACAAGGGTGGAGGGCGTGCCCTACCCCCTGGGTGCCCCCTGCATTGTGGGTCCCACGTGGGTCCCCTTCACTTATTCCAGCACCCATCCACTTTGTCTTCCTTCAGAAAAATCATCATGTAGCTCAAACCCATGTTATTGCTCATCTTACTGCCATTTTCGATCTCCTTGTGCAAAGCTCCATTTGCAAAACTATTTTGGGGGATTGTTCTTCGGTATGTGACTGATACTTCTCCAGCGTATCTATAATTTTTGATGGTTCAATGCTGTTATATTATCAATCTTGGATGTTTTATAATCATTTTATATCATTTTTTGGTACTAACCTATTGACATAGTGCCAAGTGTCAGTTGCTGTTTTTTGCATGTTTTTTACATCGCAGAAAATCAATACCAAACGGAGACCAAATGCCATGAAACTTTACGGAGATTTTTTATGGACCAAAAGACACCTAATGGGCCAAGGTTGCGTCTGGGGGTGCTTCGAGGATAGCACAACACACCAGGGCGTGCCAGGAGGCCCAGGCACGCCCTAGTGGGTTGTGCCCACCTCGGGTGCCCCCCGGACCGCCTCTTTGCTCTATAAATACCCCAATATTCCAGAAACCCTAGGGGAGTCAACAAAAATCAATTCCAGCCGCTACAGAGTCCAGAACCACCAGATCCAATCTAGACACCATCATGGATGGGGTTCACCACCTCCATTGGTGCCTCTCCGATGATGCGTGAGTAGTTCTTTTAGATCTTCGGGTCCGTAGTTAGTAGCTAGATGGCTTCCTCTTTCTCGTTTGATTCTCAATACAATGGTGTCTTGGAGATCCATATGATGTAACTCTTTTTGCGGTTTGTTTGTTGGGATCGGATGAACTTCGAGTTTATGATCAGATCTATCTTTTTATATCCATGAAATTATTTGAGTTTCTTTGATCTCTTTTATGCATGATTGCTTATAGCCTCGTATTTCTTCTCCGATATTTGGGTTTTGTTTGGACAACTTGATCTATTTATCTTGCATTGGGAAGAGGTGCTTTGTAGTGGGTTTGATCTTACGGTGCTTGATCCTAGTGACAAAAGGGGAACCGACACGTATGTATCGTTGCTACTAAGGATAAATGGATGGGGTCTATCTCTACATAGATAGATTTTGTCTATATCATGTCATCGTTCCTATGGAATCTTTGGTGAGCTTTCCCCAAGGCGACACTGAAGGTATGCCTCGCCCCTCACCTCCTCAATGAGGATGATCCACTGGATTCATTGCAACATCATGAGCAATGGGGCATCTGCCTAAGCACCGGCAACCCCACCACGCTTACGGCTCTATACCTACTAGACCAGTATTCGGTAAAGCTTTCTTTCTATATGCTAATTCTCATGCAGTTCATATTGTTGATATGAGTATAATTGCCTCGAGAAATAGATAAGAATTCCTTCCTTTACCGGATGGTACTGACTTTCATACAGGTGCTGCATGGTTGTCGTCAGCTCATGTCGTGAGATGTTTGGTTAAGTCCTATAATGAGCGAAACCCTCATTTTGTGTTGCTGAGACATGCGCCTAAGGAGAAATTTCCACCGAGTGACGTGCCAGCGCTACTACTTGATTGAGTGCCAGCACATAGCATTTCTCCATGAACTTAATACACTAGATGCATGCTGGATAGCGGTCGATGTGTGGAGTAATAGTAGTAGATGCAGGCAGGAGTCGGTCTACTAATCTTGGATGTGATGCCTATGTAATGATCATTGCCTGGATATCGTCATGATCATTTGAAGTTCTATCAATTGCCCAACAGTAATTTATTTACCTACCATTTGCTCTTTTTCTCGAGAGAAGCCACTAGTGAAACCTACGGCCCCCGGGTCTCTTTCTCATATTATTTCCCTTCGCGGTCCACTTTTCCTTTGCTTTTATTTTCAACTCTATTAAATCCAAAAATCCAAAAAAAACTTGCTATAATTTATTTTAATTGGTGTTCGATCTATCAATATTTACAACTCTCTCACGTCTGTTTGCCCATCTTGGGGCGCCGCTACCCGAAAGGGATTGACAACCCCTTTTACACGTCGGATTGCGAGTAGTTGTTATCTGTGTGCAGGTGTTGTTTACGTTGTGTTGCTTAGTTCTCCTACTGGTTCGATAACCTTGGTTTCCTATATGAGGGAAATACCTACCGTCACCGTGCTGCATCATCCCTTCCTCTTTGGGGAAATACCGACAGAGCTTCAAGCGACATCAGTGACTCCTCCAACAGTTCAATTAGTTTTTGTTCTAGTGCTTTATTTATTGCAAATTTTTGCTGATGTGGTAACCTTGTTCTTGAGCTTGCATGCCAAATTTATATGGTCTAAAGTAGTTTTGATGCATGATATAGCCTCTAGATACTTGTAGGAGTAGTTGCTATCAATCTTGTTGAGTTTGGTTCACTTTTATTTTGAGTCACTAAAAATTTCAGAAATTTTTTAAAGGAAGAAAAATGTCTAGGAAAATGTACCAATGTGGTTCTTCGAGGAAGCAAGCACCGAGGCTCACGATACGTGAGCCGCATCTTGAACCACACAGGGAAGCTCAAGTGCGTCCTTGTGAATGGCCGTCGGATGAATTCATGGTCCATGCATGTTTCAAGGATGATTTTGATGCATACGTACAAAATGACGTCCTTGAGGACTTCGTGTCAGATAAGTGTCGACAATACTATATTTCCTCATTGATTCCTTTGTGCAGAGGTTCAAATTTTCGTCTAAGAGCAATACCCATACTATTTTATTTGCTCTTTATGATGAATCATATACAATGGACCTTGAAGATTTTAATACTACATGCAAAATCCCAAAGTGGGGCATTGATAGTGAGCCTCACAAAGCTGAATACAATGATTTCTTTGCTAGCATCACTATGGGAGAAACTAGAAATATCACACAAGCTACCATAGGGATCATTCACTTTCCTGCCATACATTATTTTGCTCTCTTTATAGGTAGATACATTAATGGTAAGCATGAGCATTGCCACCTTTCCGTTCCAGATCTTAGTGTCCTCAAGTGTGCGGTGTTAGGTGATAAGCGATATAACTTGGGGGCCATTATTCCGAGGAGGTTACATCTTAATACTAAAGATGGAGATTTATTTGGTGGGATTTATGCAACTCGTTTAGCTAATTATCTTGATGCACCCATAAGAGGGAATGTCATTGAGTTACCACCTGTTTTTCTAGATTATAATGCTATGGTACGCTACCAGTTTCTTGAGAGGAATGAATAGTCCCTCCAGTACTGACTAATCTTTGACAGATGACGTGATGTCCGTATTACCCTTCCTGCTACTTCCTTCTTTAACTTTCAGGTAAATGGGAGATATTTTATAACTAGAGAGGAGGCGAACGAGTATGAGAGAACAGCGGAGGCCGCTCGCCTCCATGAAGCAGCTCGCCAGGCGGTAGCTGCCGCAGCACAGTACAACCCCAACTATGATTTCAGATACAATGCAGGCCAGTCGTGGCCTTAGACCAACTTAGGCCAAAAGCCTAAGCTTGGGGGAGTAATTATTTCTCACCGACATTACATTCATGTTCACACACTCATTTCAGTTGTCGGTGTTCATACTTTTTCAATGTAATATCCATGCTAGTTTATTTTCTTTTTCCTGCTTTCTTCCTGTGTGTTTGAAAAACATTGAGAAAAACCAAAAAAAATAGTTGTAGTTTAGTTTACTTCCCATGTTCACTTAGTAGTAGTATTAAAATAAAACCCAAAAAGATTTCTCGTTCTTATTTTGCTTATTGGGAGCTTTCCCGTGTAAATAGTTTTTCTCGTTCTTGTTTTACTTCCTTTAGAAAAACAAAAACTCCAAAAACATTTCAGTGTGTTTCTTTGAAATTCTTTTCTTTTCTTTGGAGGTTGAGAGGAGAAGACCATGATGAAAATGTTGAGTGGCTCTCATATGCATTATTGTTGATCTAAGAAAGAGTAAATATTACCTTGTCTTCTCCTTTGAATAAATGTTTGCAGATTCCAGCTTAGTCCAATGCATGTGCACTATTATTATTATCCACACCGTTTGGTCGTGCAAGTGAAAGGAAATAAGGACGATATATGATGAAATGATTGAGATGAGGAAAAGCTGGTATGAACTCGACCTATCTTTTTTGTAGATATGAATAGTTCATCGTTCCTGATTCAGCCCATTATGAATGAAACATGTTTGCAATGACAATTAGAGATTATAGTCACTCATGCCATGCTTAATTAGCTAGGAGTTTATAATGGTTTACCTTGCGTGCCAACATGCTTTTAAATGGTTGTGATGTAGTATGATAGGATGGTATCCTCCTTTGAATGATTTGAGTGGCTTGACTTGGCACATGCTCACGCATGTAGTTGAAACAAAATCAACATAGCCTCCACGATATTTATGTTCATGGTGATTTATATCCGACTCATCCTTGCACTCAATGTTGATTAATCTTAATGCATTTTACGACTGTTGTCGCTCTCTAGTTGGTCGCTCCCCAGTCTTTTTCTAGCCTTCACTTGTACTAAGCAGGAATACTGCTTGTGCATCCACTTCCATAAACCCAAAATTGTTCCATATGAGTCCACCATACCTTCCTATATGTGATATTTACCTACTGTTCCAAGTAAACTTGCATGTGCCAAACTCTAAACCTTCAAATGATAATCTGTTTTGTATGCCCGAATCGCTCATGTAGCAATTGGGGGCTGTCAGTATCTTCCATGCTAGGTGGGTTATTCTCACGATGAGTGGACTCCGCTCATCATTCATGAGAGAACGGATGGTAACCGGGATGCCCAGTTCCATGCTCAAATCAAATCAAAATATAATTGCAAACAAAACTCCCCCAGGATTGTTGTTAGTTGGACGGTGCCCGTTGTTTCGGACCAGCCATGAAATGTGCTTGTTGGTGGTGGGGGAGTATAAACTTTACCATTCTGCTTGGGAACTGCCTATAATGTATCTAGTATGGAAGATACCGAGATCTCTTGGTTGTTATGTTGATAATGAAAGCATACCGCTCAAAATATTATTTACCTTTATTTCAAAAACTCGAGCTCTAGCACCTCTGCAAATCCCTGCTTCCCTCTGTGAAGGTTCTATCTATTTACTTTATTGCTGAGTCACCATTCTCTTATGAAAAGCACCAGTTAGAGAGCACCACTATCATTTGTATGCATTGTTATTAATTGATATTGAGTATGACTGTGACTGGATCTCTTTTACCATGAATTACAATGTCTAGTCAGTCCTTGATCTTCAGGGGTACTGTGCATTTATGTTTTGCACCCTCAGAAAGGGCTACCGAGATACCATTTTGTTATATCATATCATGATTGTTTTGAAAAAGTGTTATCATTCAAGATTTATTATTATTGCTTGCTAGTTGATTATGCCATTGATATGAGTAAATGTGAGACCTAAATGTTATTGTGAATATGATTAGTTCATAATCTTTGCTGAAAACTTGAATGATGGCTTTACATATTTGGAACAATAAGATCAAACAAAGTTTGTAAAAAAAATTCTTTATCACTTTCAGTTTGTCAACTGAATTTCTTGAGGACAAGAAATGGGTTAAGCTTGGGGGAGTTGATACGTCTCAATCGTATCTACTATTTCAAACTCTTTTGCCCTTGTTTTGGACTCTAATTTACATGATTTGAATGAAACTAACCCGGACTGACGCTGTTTTCACCAGAATTGCCATGGTGTTATTTTTATGTAGAAATAAAAGTTTTCGGAATGACCTGAAACTTTACGGGGAATATTTTTGAAATAAATAAAAAATATTGGTGAAAGTATCAACAGAGGGGAACCCACCGTCTGTCCACAAGGGTGGAGGGCGCGCCCCCTCTAGGGCGCAGCCCCTGCCTTGTGGGTACCCTGGACCTCCACCGACCTCAACTCCAACTCCATATATTCACGTTCGAGGAAAAAAATCAGAGAGAAGGATTCATCGCGTTTTGTGATATGACGCCGCCGCCACCTCCTATTCTTCCTCTGGAGGAAAGATCTGGAGTCCGTGTTGGGCTTCGGAGAGGGGAAATCGTCGCCATCATCATTATCAACCATCCTTCATCACCAATTTCATGATGCTCACTGCCATGTGAGTAATCCCATCGTAGGCTCACTGGACGATGATGAGTTGGATGAGATTTACCATGTAATCGAGTTAGTTTTGTGAGGGTTTGATCCCTAGTATCCACTATGTTCTAAGATTGATGTTGCTATGACTTTGATATGCTTAATACTTGTCACTAGGGCCCAAGTGCCATGATTTCAGATCCAAACTGTTATGTTTTCATGAATATATTTGTGTTCTTGATCCTATCTTGCAAGTTATAGTCACCTACTATGTGTTAAGATCCGGCAATCCCAGACTGAGAATAGTCGGGACATTTTTAGGTGATCACCGTAGCTTAAGGAGTTCATGTATTCTAAGTTCTAATGCTTTGGTCCGGTTCTATATTAAAAGGACGCCTTAATATCCCTTAGTTTCTAAAAGGACCCCGCTGCCACCAGGAGGGGTAGGACGAAAGATGTCATGCAAGTTCTTTTCCATAAGCACGTATGACTATATTCGGAATACATGCCTGCATTATATTGATGAATTGAGCAAACCTATGTTATAACTGGTGCATGATGAATGCCATCCGATATAGTTATCCACCATTGATCCATTGCCTACGAGCTCGTTTCATATTGATCTTTGCTAAATTACTTTTCCGTTGCCACTGTTATGATTGCTACAAAACTACTACTATTACTTTTGTCACCATTACCGTTACTTCCATACTACTTTGCTACTAAATACTTTGCTCCAGATATTAAGTCTTTCAGGTGTGGTTGAATTGACAACTCAGCTGCTAATACTCAAGAATATTCTTTGACTCCCCTTGTGTCGAATCAATAAATTTGGGTTGAATACTCTACCCTCAAAAACTGTTGCGATCCCCTATACTTGTGGGTTATCAACAAGAAAAAACTAGCATATGCAAGGAAGAAGAAAAAACACTAGCAATCTTAACATGACGAGAGGTAATTTAGTAATATGAATTTTTCTACAACCATATTTTCCTCTCTCATAATAATTATATGCAGTAACATAATCAAATTCAACAATATAGCTATCATATAAATTTTTCTCTTCATGATCCACATGCATGAAAAGTTGACACTCTTCCAAGATAATGGGATTATCAACAAATAAAGTCATGACCTCTCCAAGCCCAATCTATTATATATATATATATATATATATATATATATATATATATATATATATATATATATATATATATATATATATATAAAGTATTTGACGGGTTAACTAGAAAAAAGAAATTTGGCTAGAAATTACCACAAAAAACAGAAACATCTAGCCGTTAATTTAATAGACCAAAAATTATATAGCAATTAGATTAGATTTAACTCAAAAGTTACCCACCATTGCCATTATAATGGACCAGACCATCATTTCCTTGCCTAACTTTTTTTCTCTAAAAAATCCAACACGTAACTAACTTTTTTCCTCTAAAAAGTAAACCACGCAATGATCTAGGCTTTCAGCCTACATCCTTCCTCCTTTGATTTTAGGGATGCAAAGACCCAAGTAGATGGCACATGCCACCTCCTTCGAGCCCGAGGTGGCTCGTACAGCGCAGCATGAGCAGCGGCCATAGGTAGGTACGTTCATCGCTTCTCTCACATCCATCCCATGCATGTCCTTTTGTTTTGTTTCCGTATCCTATCCTATACACTCTCAGGAAAAAATTTACCATCCATGCCATGTTCTTCACACCAATCTTACAATCAATGTCATGGTCCAAAAACAAAACTCACAATTTATTGGACTCATATCCATGACAAGCAATCCCAGCTTTTTTACTTGTCGTTCTTACAGATGATGTAGCTATTATTCCAGATCAATATACACAACTATTATTCTATATCAATATACACAGTCACGATGGCTTTCCCTAAAAACAAGAACTCTCACTAGCGAGTGCCCAAATCCCCTTGATTGTGCCATCGGCTCCATCAAGCGAGCAGAACACCTCCGGCAAGTACCATCTACAGATATCATATAGAACTGACATAAGTGTCGTGGTTGTATGTCTGACAGTAGAATGGGGGTAGGTATGAGGAGGCAAGATCCTAGCTATGGTGAAGTTGTGCATGCAAGATTTACGAGTTTAGGCCCTTCTTCGAGGAAGTAACAGCCCTACGTCTCGGTGCCCGGAGGCTGGTCGATTGGATTATGCGTGAAGTTATAGGGGGTGCGAACCCTTGCCCCAGAGGAGGGGGTGGCTTATATAGAGTGTGCCACGACCCCAGCCATCCTCCGTTACATAGGATTCAATGTACATAAAGAGGGGATGTTGCTGGTAACGTCAGCATTAAAGTGATATAAATGATCCTTATGTCTATGGAGTGAATGCCCGACCGTTGCCATCCAGAGTGACCTTAGATCTTCTGTACTCCGAGTGGTTTCTAATGTGGTCGAATGATTATATCCTGGTCGAATAGAATTGGGTTATCCGAGTGGAACTCATTTTTTTACTATATACTGCAAGGCAACAGCCTCACAGCCCTTTATTCATTCCAAAAAACTAAAAGGTTCTCTGTACAAGTAAAGAACAAAGGAAGACAAAAGTTACAAGGAGAGCTATCATACTTACAATGAGAGTTAGGGGAGAGAGGCTATCCAAGCTAACAGACTGTCCCTATATTTACATTTGATTCTGTGAGCTAATAAGGAAATATCATGCACAAAATTCCTCCTCCAAGCTCTAAAACTTGGAGTCTCATTTCTAAAAATCTTGCCATTCCTCTACGTCCAAATGTTCCATGTTGCAGTAAAAACCACCTCAGAATAGAAAGGTTTATTGAAATCCTTCCTAGAAGTTGAAGCCATCATGAAAGTAGACTGATTGTATGCTGCTGGCCAGGGAATCCCAAGATAACTCCATACTCTTTGACTAAAATTGCAAGAGAAAAAGAGATGGACTCTATCTTCGTGAAAGGAAGACTGGCAGAGAACACAAGTATCATCCTGGATATTCTAGTGCCTTCTCTGCATCATGTCCCGTGTGTTAAGACGATCCATCAATAAAAGCCACCCAAAAACCTTGATCTTGAGGGTACAGGAGCATTTCCAAATATATTTGAAAATTGGGTCAATCCTCAAATGGGAGAAGGTGAACTCATAGTAGATTTTAGATTGATACTCTCCAGTTTTAGATGGCCATTTCCAAACATCCTTCTCTTCTAACGGCAAGCTTATGGGCTGTAACAAAGTCTGGAATTGAGTTAGTTCCAGATATGCCTCCGAAGAGAAAGGTAGATGAAAACCTTCAACAGTCGACTGATAAGAAAAAAATTCCTTGACTGTTATCGTGTCATCAATGGCAAAAGAATGAAGTCTAGGGAATTGATCCTTAAGAGCAATTATTCTGTTGTCAATTTGCCAACGATCAAGCCAGAAAACCACCGTATCTCCAGCATGCACTTGTGGTGTGGCAAGCAAACTGAACTTTTCATACAATTTGAGCACATCATGCCACCAAAAGGAGCCACATAGGTGAGTAACTTGTGGGGCTGAGGAATGATAATAAGAATCCCAAATGAGGTTAACCCATGGGACATCTTTCTTATTGAAGAACTTGAACAGATGTTTGATCAGCAGAGCTTCATTCTGCACTCCTAAGTGAGTGACTCCCAGCCCTCCATACTTCTTTGGCTTGCAAACCAACTCCCATGCAGCTAGAGATTGTCTTGGAGTTTCAGTATTCCCCCTCCAAAGACACTCCACAATGATGCTATAAGAGTGGGCTTGAATTAATTTCCCAGAAAAGAAAGCCGAGTTCCAAATAATCAGGAGACCACCAGAAGCCCCAGATGATGGCATATACACAAAATTATCAAAGCGTCGAGGACAAAATTTCCTAAGAAAACGTTGATCGATATGCATGCATTTAGTTTCTTGCAAACAGATGATAGAGCACCCACTTTCATCTATCTTCTGCTTAACTGCAAGTTGCCTCGATTCAGAGTTAAGACCACGCACATTCCAACACAATATCTTCTAGTCTCTAAAGATTGTCTGATTCATTACAAACTAAAGGGATTGAAAGCAAAAGTAGATCACGTAATGACCTACAACATCCACTGAGCAGTCTCATAAGGTTCAACATGAAGTAACAAAAGCAAAGATAAGTGGCGATTAAATGGGTTCGCCAGCGACCCATGATGTGGCAGACTTCATTCATCGTCAGTATCCTTGGAAGGAGTAGCTTCAGAAGGATCAGCTACAAGCTTCTCCGCCGTGATCTTCTCAGGGGCAATCCGCAGACGTGCACCAATGCATTGTAGGTCAGCAATTGCAGTTGGAGGGGGCACAACTGTCTCATCAGGGGCGGCTGCAGACTGAACAGGCCACACACTAGTTTTGCGCTTCTTGGTGCGCTTGACAGACTATGAGCTGATTGAACCTAGGGGCGCTTGATGAAAACCATCACGCAAGGTGCGAAGCCGGGCACTACGTCTGACCTGGGAATCCAGTAGGATCGGGCCAACAAATGCAGATTTACGAGATCTCTTATTGTTGTTAACAGGCATAGCAGAGAATTGAAACTTCTCAGCGACAGGTTCAGACAATTCAGATGGCTCGTCGAAGCAGAGCGCACGAGCAACTGGGCGCTTGACTGATGAAGGCTGACAGGAGTCCTCAGGAGCAGACGGAGGCGACAACAAGCTGAGAGCCATACCCCCAGTAGAAAAGCTGTGACTCCAAGGTTGCTTAAGGAAGTTAAACAAAGGCATCTGCAAAGGTCGCGGGATAACTGCCGAGTCAAAGTGCTACATGTACTTACTGAAAGTACGAGTCCACTGCATCCGTGGGGGCAGAATTGGGCCAAAAACCGTTAGAACCCGACCAATATGGAGAACCTGCTGAGCTGGAAGGTGAGCTATAGGGTGAAGGGGAGAAACATCCTCATTGTGAACATCATCAGGGCCATTGCCATTATTAACTGAATCATCCGAAACTTGCAGCACCATGGACTCTTGAGACTGAACTTGAACAGGTTCTTCAGGTGCGGCATCATTGTCAGGGACGGCATCATGCTGCACATTATCATTGTCAACGGCAGGTGGAGGCACATCATTCCAACCTAGTTCAGGAAACTCCGGCAGTACCTAGTTGTGATTGTTGAAGTGCATCTGGCCAGGGAGGGGGTGTGGATTTCCATCGGACGGCATAGGATCTTCATCTGTAGGCAACACATCCGCAAAATCTGCTGACAGAACATAGACTGGAGCAGACCATGAAACCCTAGTACCACCAAAATCTCCAAACTCCCGATAAACCACACCTCGAGGCACCATAGAGGGGCAAGGAAGGACACATATGCCAAAGTCCGCGCCAGCAGAGGATCGTCTTGATGCCAAGAGTTGAAGCGACCAAAAGTGCTAATCACATCTGCAATATATTGCGGCCTACGATAATCCAGAGGGACTCCCAAGAGCATGACCCAACCACGGCGAAAACCCTGAACAGCTCTATAATTGATCCCCTCATCATGCGGAATAAAACGAACAAAGCGATCATTGCCCAAATCAAAGGGTGGATGATCCACCATAACTTGGCTAGAGATTGCACTACGGAAACGGAACAATCCGACTCCCTGAATCCATGGCTGAACATCGAGAACATCTCTCTCCGACTGATTAACAATAAAGTCACTAACCATGTTACGGTAGATTTGAATCTCCTCTGGCAGTGGCGCTGGCACGACGATGGCAATCGCATACTCCTCATGCCTTCTGTCAGGCGCAGCAGCTGGAGCAAAAAAGGTGCGAGGTAGACGTAGCGGCCCTCCATCGATGATCTCGAAGCACGGTGGCACGTACGGCAGAGGATCAAGCTCAAAGTTGGCCATCTCCGGAGAAGTTGCTGACAGTGAACTCGGTAATGGTGGAGGTGTTGGCGGCGTATCTGGTCGCGGGGCGGATGGAGGAGCTGGGGGAGATGGTGGTAATGAGGGTGGTGGCGGAGGCGGAGCTGGAGGGGATGGAGGTAATGGGGGTGACGGAGGTGGAGGCGAAGTAGGCTCTGATGACGATGCTAGATGCAACTCGTCGACGGGACGTATCAATGGGCAGGCGGCAGTGGTAGGGTGGAGGGAACTCGAGGCGTTAAGCCGTAAAGCCGGTGGTGGGCTGTCAGATGGACTCTCAATGACGCGCGGGACCCGCCTAAAACCTCCTGCCGGTGCAGATCCTGTGCAAGATTTTGCCCTGTGGCCTGGCCGAAAACAACGGCAACGGCGCATTTGATTGGTGTAACTAGAGGTGATATGTGCCATAGAAAAGCAGTTGTGGTATTTCCAGACATTAAACGCCATTTCATCAACCATAGAAGAAAATCCATCCAAATCCTCAACAGACCGGCCCAATATTCGGGTGGGAGATAAGTTACGATTCTGATTGACTTGCCATGCATTGGGAGATTCGGCATTGACTGGGCCCGGAGAAATTGCGTGTGACTCAGAAGGTGGGCTGATGGGCTGGGTAGCAACGGACCTTGATGACACAATGGGCTCATCAATTGTCGGCGAATCAGGAGGGTGGTGATTTGAAAAAATCCCAGACCCGCCCAACAGGTGCACCGGAGATTGAGGAACCAGCTCTTGCGAGATTGACACAGATCGAGCGGGTGGCGGAGGGACCGTTCCAAAACAGATTGATGGAGTAGCCACCGTCCACCGGAGCTCTGGCGCCAGAGGAGAATGAATAATGACACGCTCACGTTGATTAAGAACATAACCCGCATCCTGGACAGTGTCAATGCATGTTTGTGTAGCAGGGTATTGATAACCCTTGCATGCAGGATAATTTTGAAACATAGCGAATGAAAGTTTCTTCCTGCAACTAGTGGCAGACTTGAGAGAAGATTTAACAGGAGTTTTATGCATGGCCATCATACCCATTGTCGCGCGACGTTTAATAGGACTAACAAAAATCCATTCAGCATCACACTCTTTTCTCCAAATCAAGACCTCAGGTCTCCAATTTGGACCACCATGGCCCCAAAGGTGGAAGAAACACTTAAATGCTCACAAGCAAAAGACCGAAGAGCAAGAACGTGTAGGCCAACTTTTTTGCATGAAACGTGAAAGGAGAATACCTTGTCACGTATAATGGAAACCATGAACTCAATGGCCGATCCACCAATAGCGGCCTCAAGTGCTGCAGCCACCGAATCCTCTGAAAGGCGGAAATCATGCCTACTGAACGAGACCACCATGATGAAGGGATCCATGCCCTCCGAAGGATGAACCGAGACGCCACAAGATCTATAGATCTCATTTGCAAAAACCAGCCCCTTGGAGAAGTCCAAGCCAAGGGTAGAACCAGAACCTTGATCCATCGAAGATGGTGATCCACGTAGAGAGGAGGTGACGCTGGAGAGGATGAGTGGATCGGTTTGGGAATTTAGTGGCTAGAAAGGGAGATCGCCGGAGAGCCTATCGGCGTGGGTGGGGGTGGGGTGGGAGCCATCGCCATGCCTTTTTTTGCTATAATCTTGTTTGATTTATCTGCCCGAGTGGAACTCGTGGTCGAGTGGGTTGCATATTGAGGTGATTCCAGTCGGTAGAATTTTATGTCCTTTGAATGTCTTCGACTGTAGGGCAGTGTCCTTGGGAAGGGTGCTTAGATCAGGTCTATTGTCCTACCCTAGGTACATGTCATCGTCATTAGCCCTCGAATGATTCTGGGTCCGAGTGGAGATGGAGTTGAAGATGGTTCTGACTCAATGTTCATGCTTTGAAAGCTTTTCACTTGGATTGATGAACCATGTAAAAATTCTAACTGCATTTCCAGTCGCCTTGAGCCATTCAAAGGTTGTCAAGTGAACTTTAGCTGATAAGCCTCGAATGCTGATATGGCATAAAATCTTCGGCGTGATCGACTACGCTGCCATTCCTGGATCTTGCGGGATTCGAAATCTGGGGAAGCGCGTGGGACGGAGGGATCCGCAGTAAACGGGGCGGATTAGGCAGGGCGCCTCGATCCTCGTGCCACCTTTTTTGCCACGTATCGAGCGCGCGACTGTTACAGGATTTGATAGGATTGCCTGGGTCCACAAGTCAGTCACTCAACAGAGAGGATCATATAAGGCGTCCAGGTCGGTGTCTTTGCACAGTGCGCCCCATTTCCCTTCTTCTCCCTCTGCTTCTCCACTACATCTGCCTCTGCTCTCGGTGCCGCCGCCCAGCACAAGCTCAATCCGCCACAATGGGGAAGGATAGGACGGCGGCTCTGGAGCGCGCGAAGAAGGAGACGGCAAAGGCGAAGGGGAAGAATACGAGCCAAGGAGGGTCGTCATCGAGAACCAGCCTGCTACCCGGCTGGATCCAGGGCGACCGGATCCGGTCGACGATCCAGCGTGAAGACATGGAGGATCTGGCTAACGGGGGGCTGATTCCTCACGGTTCTTGGCGGCTTCCGGAGGACGAGACCGAGCCGCGACCGCAAGAGGGTGAGTGCGTCCTTCTTGCGACCCACGTCGACCGCAGTTTCTCTTGGCCTCCCCATCCTTTCTTTCGGGGGTTTTTGAACATTTTTGGAGCCCAACTTCATCATATTTCTCCCAACACCATCACATACCTTGTCGCATACGTGTCCATGTGTGAGAACTTTCTGGGATGTCAACCGCACTGGGGTCTCTTCAAACACATTTTCACCTGCCGTTCTCAGTCTATAAAAAAGGCCAATCCATTGATGAGAGGACACACGCGATCCAGATGTGTGGAGGTCTGGGGATCCAGATGAGAAATAAGAGCACTTTCCCTGCTATGATTCTTCCTGAGTTAGTCAGGGGATGGCAGTCGACCTGGTTCTACTGTAAGGACCAACTGACCCCGGGTCAGTCGACTGGCCTTCCCCCGTTTTCCATAGTATGAGTTGAGAAGCCTTCTCCCTTGAGAGTGACTCCAGCCGAGAAAGCGGAGGTGAATATGTTGGTTGAGCGAGTAGTCCAACTTGTCCGCGATGGTGTGACTGGCATGGACTTGTTAGAAGTGTTTCTCAGTCGACGCATCCAGCCACTCCAAGCCCTGATCATCCAATGTGGTTGTACTCGGGTGTTGAAGACAGCAACCGGATCCACCCGGAGGAAGTCGATGAGGGGACGGTGGCGCAGCGGCTGCAAGGTATTACTGTCAACAAAGACAATCCCAGGGGGTGTAGGAGGGTTCCTCCACTCGACAACACCTCCGAACCTAACAAGGTATGATTTTTTTCTTCCAAGTGTCTTTTTCTCTGATATGTATTTGTCCCGAAACATATTGATATCCACTCGACCCCATGTCTTGAAGATCTACACTGAGATGTATTCGATGCCCAACAGAGAATAGGACGAGGAGGGAGAGGCGAGCAGGGGCGACAATGGTGACTGGCATTCTGACGGAAGAGGAGACGAGGAGAGCGAGGACTTGAGCAGTGGTGAGAGGTCGACTCCCCTCCTCGCACGGAAAGACGCTCCAAACAGAGGCAGGACCCAGCAAGTGTCCGTGGCAAAACGACTCCGCCGACTGAAGAGACCTCCAAGCGCCTCGGACAACTTCTCCCGTGCCGACTGAGAAAGCTCTGAAGCAACTCAAAGTCTTGTCGTCAAAACCCCGGAAGGCCTTGCCCAAGATTAAAGTGGACGTCCCTATCGCTTCTAGGTAATCATTGAGCTCGACCTCTTAGCATGACTCGATCTTTGGTCGATTCACTCTCCTCTTTTAACCGAGTGAATTTTGAAATTTGCAGCGCTGCCTCTGGGACTTCTATTTACCAAGATGATGATGACGAGGGGATGGAAGACGCAGTCACCTCCCACGTGGGTATAACTTTTGTCATTTTGTCTTTACTTTATCATCCATTTTGATGGTCGACTGAACTCCTGTAATTGATTGCTTTGCAGCTCCACCCAATGTCATTGAACTTCTAGATGGCGACGAAGATGTGCCACAGAGAGCCATGGGAAGGAGGGGTAGGACATCGAGCAGGAAGGCACCAGCTGGCAAGACGTCCTAGTCGGCGCCAGTGACGGAACCAATGATTCAGCAGTCCGAATACGTGAATCGGGCTTCTATTACTTTTGTTATTCTAGTGTCGAGTGAACACCCTTCATCGTCGACTGCACAAGTCCCTGTTTCATTTGTCCAACACCACGCCTCGGATCCTCAAGCTGCCGCGACTGGACCCATGTCTCTGTTGTTCGTCACCCATCATGTTCCGGAGGACCAGGCAAGCGCTGCTAAGGAAGCTATACGCCAAGCAGGCCTGATGATGGAGCGGATGAAGACCGTGCACGAGACCAGCCAAGCTTCCTATGATGCTAGTGCAGCCCTCCGAGCCAATGTCCAAGTTAGTTGGTTTCCGACTGATCTCCTATCTTGACGCTTGTTCTGTTAGGATATGCTACTTGAAAACTTTTCATTGTGCATCCATTTGTCAGTTTGTTCTTCGCATCTATACACCCACTGGGTGTTTCAATTTATGCTGAGTAGTTTTTCTAGTAGAGTCGACTAGGTTATGTCAATTGTAACTTTGGACTAGTGGGGGCATGCAGAGTACACCCACTGGGTGTAGTCCCCGAGGCCGTCGTCGAATGTGTGATTCGGCAGGGGTATTGATAAAAATATCTTGTTCTTCAGTTCTTCCACTTGGTCTGGGCGGACCATGTCGAGTGGAACCTGAACCAGTGGAGGCACGCTGAGTGCACCCACTGGGTGTAGTCCCCGAGACCGCGATCGACTGTGGGCAGTCGGTTGGGGTCTGAGAATAATTGTTGCCTCTTCTTTTTCCTTTTTTTTCTTTTCACTCAGTCTGGGCGGACCATGTCGAGTGGAACCTGGACTAGTGGGGGCACGCTAAGTGCACCCACTGGGTGTAGTCCCCAAGACTACCGTTGAATGTTTGATTCTGCGGTAGTCTTTAGAATTCTTTTCACTCGGAAGCGGATAATCTTTGATTCTGTCCACTAACGTATCTTTTTACTCACTTCAGAAATCCTGTGAGCTCATCTCCAAATTTGTTGAATTCGAGGAGAAGCAGAGACAGCTCAACCTTGACTTGGAGTTAGCCAAGCAGAACTTGCAGAAGGCCAAAGACGAAACAGCTGGTATGGAAGGTAAAAAACTTGTCGACTGTGGAATTGGATTGTTTCTCCAGTCGTCTACTCGTTCTTATCTCTAAACCGAGTGCTTGTTTGTTGTATATATTTATTTTTAGAGAAAATGAGGCAGGCTCCGGCACAGAAGGATCTTGATCTTGCCGGAGCGCAGAAGGAGGCTCAGGAGAAAGCAACACTCGCTGATAAGAAGCTAGCACTCGCTGATAAGAAAGCAACACTCGCCAGTCTTTAGTCGGGGCGCTAGAGGAAGATAACGCCAAGCTGAAGACATCTCTTGCTGAGGCCAATCGAGAAGTGACCCGTCTGAAGAAGGACAAGGTAGCTTTGAACGACAAGATTGAAGACATTTCTCGTAAGAGAAATGACCTGGAGGCTTATCTGGGAGCACTCTTCAAGAAGTTATTCCTTATGCTCAGAGGTATATTTCCTTGTCCAACTGTTTTGCTATCATCGAGTCACCATAAATCCATTGACTCATTAGTTCTTTGTGGTTGTAGAATTCTGTCAAAACTTCGAGGAAGAAACTGGGCGAATCAAGACGAGCTTGGACCCCATCAATTCCCCTGTTAAGAATGAAGCTGCCATGAACGTACTCCGACTGGAATCCCATCTTGCCAGAGTTACAGACTACCTCGCTCGCTTGAAGGTTGCGGTGTCGTGGATTGACATGGCGCTTTGGCCAAAGGAGATGCTCCAAAATGACCTCGAGTCCTTGATGACTCGACTCAATGAGATCCCTGGTCGAGTGCAGGAATGGAAGAAGTCGTCTGCTCGATGCGGTGCCGATGTAGCTCTGTCTCTTGTTCGAGTCCATTGCAAGGAGGTCAAGGAAGATAAGTTAGCAGCGATCAAGGTTGCCAGCACCAACAGACTTGATTTCCAGTCTTTTATTGCTACTGCTACTCGAATTGCAAATGGAATCGACATGGATGAGATCGTTGAGCCTGCTAGTCCTCCTCCTGCGGAGTGAACAAACTTTTTATGATCCGATTAAATTTGCCTCGGTATGCCGAGTGATTTTGTAACCGTTAAACACCTTCAGGCCTGATGCCCGAGTACTTTTATCTGCATTTCTGAACTTTGAGATTTATCTGAACTTTGTTGTTTTTGGATCTCTTGACTCTGAGTGAAACTTGATTCTTCAGTCTGAATTGTTACTGACTGTGTGATACAGCTCAGTCGAGTGTATCATGAATAAGGGCACTTGGTGCCGTCCATGACCTGCACCTCGTCGTCCTTGCGGATCAGGATGGAGCGCACATTTTGTACTGCCGCCGCTCTGAGGGGAAGATCGCAGTTGACCTGTACCTCGTCGTCCTTGTGGATCCGAATGGAGCGGACATTGTATTTGTGCCACAGCTCTAAGCATGTTTTAAACTTAGGCGAGTACAGGACTGCAGCTAAGCCTCCGAGTGGGAGGTTTTGCTCTCCACTCGGTAGGATTTTTTAAACTTAGGAGAGTGCGAGACTACAGCTAAGCCCCCGAGTGGGAGGATTGCTCTCCACTCGGTAGGATTTTCTGTACTTAGGCGAGTACGAGACTGCAGCTAAGCCCCCGAGTGGGAAGATTGCTCTCCACTTGGTAGGATTTTCTGAACTTAGCCGAGTACGGGGCTGCAGCTAAGCCCCCAGATGGGACGATTGCTCTCCACTTGGTAGGATTTTCTGAACTTAGCCGAGTACGGGGCTGCAGCTAAGCCCCCGAGTGGGAGGATTGCTCTCCACTCGGTAGGATTTTCTGAACTTTGGCGAGTGTGGGACTGCAGCTAAGCCCCAGAGAGGGAGGATTGTTCTCCACTCGGTAGGATTTTCTGAACTTAGGCAAGTACGAAACTGCAGCAAAGCCCCCGAGTGGGAGGATTGCTCTCCACTCGGTAGGATTTTCTGAACTTAGGCAGTACAGACCTGCAGCTAAGCCCCCGAGTGGGAGGATCGCTCTCCACTTGGTAGGATTTTTTAAACTTAGGCGAGTACAGAACTGCAGCTGAGCCCCCGAGTGGGAGGATCGCTTTCCACTTGGTAGGATTTTTTAATCTTAGTCGAATACAGAAGTGCAGCTAAGCCGCCGAGTGGGAGGATCGCTCTCCACTTGGTAGGAATTTTTAAACTTAGGTGAATCGGATTCGCAGCTAAGCCCCCGAGTGAGAGGCTTGCTCTTCACTCGGTAGGATTTTTTACACTTAGGCGAGTACAGAACTACAGGTAAGCCCCCCGAGTGGGAGGATCGCTCTCCACTCGGTAGGATTTTTTAAACTTAGGCCAATCGGATTCGCAGCTAAGCCCCCGAGTGAGAGGCTTGCTCTTCAGTCGGTAGGATTTTGTTTTTGAAACTTAGGCGAATCGGATTCGCGGCTAAGTCGCCCATTGGAGGATTTTGGACACATGTATAAGTAATAACAATCATTTAGGAGACTGTAAAACTATGTCTTTGATAAACAAACTGAAAGGTACTTCTTATTACATCTCGATAGTTGGAATGTTTAAGTATTAAAATGGTGAAGAAGCTCCGCATTCCAAGCGCGTGGCTCGTCTTTCTTGTGTTCCACATCGTACAGGTGGTATGCTCCGTTGTGGAGCACTTTGATGATGATGAAGGGACCTTCCCAGGCAGGAGCAAGCTTGTGTGGTCGTTGCTGATCCACTCGGAGAACCAGGTCCCCTTCCTGAAATGCTCGACCCCTTACGTTTCTAGCGTGGAACCCTCGAAGGTCTTGCTGACAAATGGTCGACCTGATCAGGGACATCTATCTTTCTTCTTCCAAAAAATCAACAACCTTTGCCGGGCATGTTCTGCTTCTGCCTCTGAGAAAAGCTCCATTCATGGGGCATTATGGAGTAAATCAGCCGGCAACACGGCCTTAGCTCCATAAACCATGAAGAAAGGAGTCCGGCCAGTCGACCGATTTGGCATTGTTCTCAGACCCCATAATATCGATGGTAACTCGTCTACCCAGGCACCACCCGCATGCTTGAGGTCTTGCATCAATCAGGGCTTCAACCTTGTAAGATCAAACCATTTGCTCTTTCTGCTTATCCATTCGACTAAGGGTGAGCGACTGAAGTGTAGTCAACCCGGGTGCCCTGGTAAGCACAGAAAGCTCTGAACTCATATGAATCAAAGTTTGAACCGTTGTCTGTGATGATGCTGTGCGGGACTCCATATCTGAAAGTTAACTCTCTGATGAAGCTGACGGCGGTTCTCGAATCGAGGTTCTTGATGGGTTTGGCTTCAATCCATTTAGTGAACTTGTCGACTGCAACAAGCAGGTGGGTGAGACCACTTCTGCCAGTCCTCAAGGGTCCAACTGTTGGGGAACGTAGTAATTTCAAAAATTTCCTACGCACACACAAGATCATGGTGATGCATAGCAACAAGAGGGGAGAGTGTTGTCTATGTACCCTCGTAGACCGGAAGCGCAAGCGTTATAACAACGCGGTTGATGTAGTCGTACGTCTTCATGGCCCGACCGATCAAGCACCGAAACTACGGCACCTCCGAGTTCTAGCACACGTTCAGCTCGATGACGATCCTCGGACTCCGATCCAGCAGAATGTCGGGGAAGAGTTCCGTCAGCACGACGGCGTGGTGACGATCTTGATGTTCTACCGTCGCAGGGCTTCACCTAAGCACCGCTACAATATTATCGAGGATTATGGTGAAAGGGGGCACCGCACACGACTAAGAGATCAATGATCAATTGTTGTCTCTTTGGGGTGCCCCCTGCACCCGTATATAAAGGAGCAAGGGAGGAGGAGGCCGGCCCTAGGAGGGGGCGCGTCAAATGTGGAGTCCTACTAGGACTCCCTAGTCCTAGTAGGATTCCACTTCCCATATGGAATAGGAAAAGAGGAAGGGAAAAGGAGAAGGAAGGAAGGGGGCGCCCCCTTCCCTAGTCCAATTCGGACCAAACCAAGGGGAGGGGTGCGGCCACCCTTGAGGCCCTTTTCCTTCTTTCCTGTATGGCCCAATAAGGCCCAATACGTATTCCCGTAACTCTCTGGTACTCCAAAAAATACCTGAATCACTCGGAACCTTTCCGATGTCCGAATATAGTCGTCCAATATATCGATCTTTACGTCTCCATCATTTCGAGACTCCTCGTCATGTCCCCGATCTCATCCAGGACTCCGAACTCCTTCGGTACATCAAAACTCATAAACTCATAATATAATTGTTATCGAAACCTTAAGCGTGCGGACCCTACGGGTTCGAGAACAATGTAGACATGACCGAGACATGTCTCCGGTCAATAACCAATAGCGAAACTTGGATGCTCATATTGGCTCCCACATATTCTACGAAGATCTTTATCGGTCAGCCGCATAACAACATACGTTATTCCCTTTGTCATCAGTATGTTACTTGCCCGAGATTCGATCATCGGTATCTCAATACCTAGTTCAATCTCGTTACTGACAAGTCTCTTTACTCGTTCCGTAATACATCATCCTGCAACTAACTCATTAGTTGCAATGCTTGCAAGGCTTAAGTGATGTGCATTACCGAGAGGGCCCAGAGATACCTCTCCGACAATCGGAGTGACAAATCCTAATCTCGAAATACGCCAACCCAACAAGTACCTTTGGAGACACCTATAGAGCACCTTTATAATCACTCAGTTACGTTGTGACGTTTGGTGGCACACAAAGTGTTCCTCCGGTAAACGGGAGTTGCATAATCTCATAGTCATAGGAACATGTATAAGTCATGAAGAAAGCAATAGCAACAAACTAAACGATCAAGTGTTATGCTAACGGAATGGGTCAAGTCAATCACATCATTCTCCTAATGATGTGATCCTGTTAATCAAATGACAACTCATGCCTATGGTTAGGAAACATAACCATCTTTGATCAACGAGCTAGTCAAGTAGAGGCATACTAGTGACACTCTGTTTGTCTATGTATTCACACCTGTATTACGTTTCTGGTTAATACAATTCTAGCATGAATAATAAACATTTATCATGATATAAGGAAATAAATAATAACTTTATTATTGCCTCTAGGGCATATTTCCTTCAGTCTCCCACTTGCACTAGAGTCAATAATCTAGTTCACATCGCCATGTGATTTAACATCAATAGTTCACATCACCATGTGATTAACACCCATAGTTCACATCGACATATGACCAACACCCAAAGGGTTTACTAGAGTCAATAATCTAGTTCACATCGCTATGTGATTAACACCCAAAGAGTACTGAGGTGTGATCATGTTTTGCTTGTGAGAGAAGTTTAGTCAACGGGTCTGCCACATTCAGATCCGTAAGTATTTTGCAAATTTCTATGTCAACAATGCTCTGCATGGAGCTACTCTAGCTAATTGCTCTCACTTTCAATATGTATCTAGATTGAGACTTAGAGTCATCTGGATCAATGTCAAAACTTGCATCGACGTAACCCTTTACGATGAACCTTTTGTCACCTCCATAATCGAGAAACATATCCTTATTCCACTAAGGATAATTTTGACCAATGTCCAGTGATCTATTCCTAGATCACTATTGTATTCCTTTGCCAAACTCAGTGCAGGGTATATAATAGGTCTGGTACACAACATGGCATACTTTATAGAACCTATGGCGGAGGCATAGGGAATGACTTTCATTCTCTCTCTATCTTCTGCTGTGGTCGGGTTTTTGAGTCTTACTCAACTTCACACCTTGTAACACAGGCAAGAACTCCTTTTTGACTGTTCCATTTTGAACTACTTCAAAATCTTGTCAAGGTATGTACTCATTGAAAAAAGTTATCAAGCATATTGATCTATATCTATAGATCTTGATGATCAATATGTAAGCAGCTTCACCGAGGTCTTTCTTTAAAAAACTCCTTTCAAACATTCATTTATGCTTTGCAGAATAATTCTACATTATCTCCGATCAACAATATGTCTTTCACATATACTTATCAGAAATGTTGTAGTGCTCCCACTCACTTTCTTGTAAATACAGGCTTCACCGCAAGTCTGTATAAAACTATATGCTTTGATCAACTTATCAAAGCGTATATTCCAACTCCAAGATGCTTGCACCAGTCCATAGATGGATCGCTGGAGCTTGCATATTTTGTTAGTACCTTTAGGATTGACAAAACCTTTTGGTTGCATCATATACAACTCTTCTTTAATAAATCCATTAAGGAATGCAGTTTTGTTTATCCATTTGTTAGATTTCATAAAATGCGGCAATTGCTAACATGATTCGGACAGACTTAAGCATAGATACGAGTGAGAAACTCTCATCGTAGTCAACACCTTGAACTTGTCGAAAACCTTTTTGCGACAATTCTAGCTTTGTAGATAGTAACACTACTATCAGCGTCCGTCTTCCTCTTGAAGATCCATTTAATCTCAATGGCTCGCCGATCATTGGGCAAGTCAATCAAAGTCCATACTTTGTTCTCATACATGGATCTCATCTCAGATTTCATGGCCTCAAGCCATTTCGCGGAATCTGGGCTCATCATCGCTTCCTCATAGTTTGTAGGCTTGTCATGGTCAAGTAACATGACCTCCAGAACATGATTACCATACCACTCTGGTGCGGATCTCACTCTGGTTTACCTACGAGGTTCGGTAGTAACTTGATCTGAAGTTACATGATCATCATCATTAGCTTCCTCACTAATCGGTGTAGTAGTCACAGGAACAGATTTCTGTGATGAACTACTTTCCAATAAGGGAGCAGGTACAGTTACCTCATCAAGTTCTACTTTCCTCCCACTCACTTCTTTCGAGAGAAACTCCTTTTCTAGAAAGAATCCATTCAAAGCAATGAATATATTGCCTTCGGATCTGTGATAGAAGGTGTACCCAACATTTTCTTTTCGGTATCCTATGAAGACACACTTCTCCGATTTGGGTTAGAGCTTATCAGGTTGAAACTTTTTCACATAAGCATTGCAACCTCAAACTTTAAGAAACGATAGCTTAGGTTTCTTACCAAACCATAGTTCATACGGTGTCGTCTCAACGGATTTAGATAGTGCCCTATTTAACGTGAATGCAGTTGTCTCTAATGCATAACCCCAAAACGATAGTGGTAGATCGGTAAGAGACATCATAGATCGCACCATATCTAATAAAGTACGGTTATGACGTTCGAACACACCATTATGATGTGGTGTTCCAGGTGGCGTGAGTAGTGAAACTATTTCACATTGTTTTTAACTGAAGGCCAAACTCGTAACTCAAATATTTTACTTATGCGATCATATCGTAGAAACTTTTATTTTTGTTACAATGATTCTCCACTTCACTTTGAAATTCTTTGAACTTTTCAAATGTTTCAGACTTGTGTTTCATCAAGTAGATATACTCATATCTGCTCAAATCATCTGTGAAGATCAGAAAATAATGATACCTGCCACGAGCCTCAATATTCATCGGACCACATACATCAGTATGTATGATTTCCAACAAATCTGTTGCTCGCTCCATTGTTCCGGAGAACGGAGTCTTAGTCATCTTGCCCATGAGGCATGGTTCGCAAGCATCAACTGATTCATAATCAAGTGATTCCAAAAGCCCATCAGCATGGATTTTCTTCATGCGCTTTACACCAATATGACCTAAACAGCAGTGCCACAAATAAATTGCACCATAATTATTAACTTTGCATCTTTTGGTTTCAATATTATGAATATGTGTATCACTACGATCGAGATCCAATGAACCATTTTCATTGGGTGTGTAACCATATAAGGTTTTATTCATGTAAACAGAACAACAATTTATTCTCTTACTTAAATGAATAACCGTATTGCAATAAACATGATCAAATCATATTCATGCTCAACGCAAACACCAAATAACACTTATTTAGGTTCAACACTAATCCCAAAAGTATAGGGAGTGTGCGATGATGATCATATCAATCTTGAAAGCACTTAACACACATCGTCACTTCACCCTTAACTAGTCTATGTTCATTCTGCAACTCCCGTTTCGAGTTACTACTCTTAGCAACTGAACCAGTATCAAATACCGAGGGGTTGCTACGAACACTAGTAAAATACACATCAATAATCTGTATATCAAATATACCTTTGTTCACTTTGTCATCCTTCTTATCCGCCAAATACTTGGGGCAGTTCCGCTTCCAGTGACCAGTCCCTTTGCAGTAGAAGCACTTAGTCTCAGGCTTAGGACCGGACTTGGGCTTCTTCACTTGAGCAGCAACTTACTTGTCGTTCTTCTTGAAGTTCCCCTTCTTCCCTTTGCCCTTTTCTTGAAACTAGTGGTCTTGTCTACCATCAACACTTGATATTTTTCTTGATTTCTACCTTCGTCGATTTCAGCATTACGAAGAGCTTGGGAATCGTTTCCATTATCCCTTGCATATCATAGTTCATCATGAATTTTTACTAACTTGGTGATGGTGGTTAGAGAATTCTGTCAATCACTATTTTATCTGAAAGATTAACTCCCACTTGATTCAAGCGATTGTAGTACCCAGACAATCTGAGCACATGCTCACTGCTTGAGCTATTCTCCTCCATCTTTTAGCTATAGAACTTGTTGGAGACTTCATATCTCTCAACTCGGGTATTTGCTTGAAATATTAACTTCAACTCCTGGAACATCTCATATGGTCCATGACGTTCAAAACATCTTTGAAGTTCCGATTCTAAGCTGTTTAAGCATGGTGCACTAAACTATCAAGTAGTCATCATATTGAGCTAGCCAAATGTTCATAACATCTACATCTGCTCCTGCAATAGGTTTGTCACCTAGCGGTGCAGCAAAGACATAATTCTTCTGTGCAGCAATGAGGATAAACCTCAGATCACAGATCCAATCCGCATCATTGCTACTAACATCTTTCAACTTAGCTTTCTCTAGGAACATATCAAAAATAAAACAGGGGAGCTAAACACGAGCTATTGATCTACAACATATATATGCTAATACTACCAGGACTAAGTTCATGATAAATTAAAGTTCAATTAATCATATTACTTAAGAACTCCCACTTAGATAGACATCCCTCTAATCCTCTAAGTGATCACGTGATCCAAATCAACTAAACCATGTCCGACCATCACGTGAGATGGAGTAGTTTCAATAGGGATGGCAGTTTTGCCCATGGGTATGGGTACCCGCGGGTACCCTACCTGAAAACAGTGGGTATGAGCAACACTTGGAGATATTTTGTACCCACGGGTAATGGGTACCCATACCCGCAAAATATATGGGTAGGGCATGGGTAAAAAAACTGTGCCCATGGGTAACCCAATGAATACCCAGAAAAAAATTAATAAATGAAAATAACTCCTATAACATGTGGGGTTAACATCCAACTCATATGGTCCTGCCCTAAATCTCCTATTCCTTAAACAAGTCATAGCTCAAAGGCTCATAATCATCTACTCTCCACTCCTCCTACATCCTATGTGACTCCTCAAAAAGATGAAATATTGACTCTTCACTACTAGACTCTTGTCGAACTCTTGATCCAGCGATCCCCAATTCCCACCACCGCATTCCACCGCATAGGTCTTCCACCAACCGTTGCGCATACTCCTCTGATGCCTCCAAGAGGCCACCCATCGAAGGAGGCCGCATCCGTACTATACTACTCTACCATGATCACTTTAATTTTAAACTCATTTCTCTACCTCTTAAAAATTTGAATGCTACATATTGTACCCAATGGATACCCATTGGGTATAAGATACCCGATGGGTATGGGCATGGGTCTCAGTTTATACCCATGGGTATTGAAGTGGGTGGGTATAGAAAGTTTCCATGGGTATGGGTTTGGATAGAAGGAGGTTGTACCCACCCATACTCTACCCATTGTCATCCCTAAGTTTCAATGGTGAACATCACTATGTTGATCATATCTACTATATGATTCACGATCGACCTTTCAGTCTCCGTGTTCCGAGGCCATATCTGTTATATGCTAGGCTCGTCAAGTTTAACCTGAGTATTCCGCGTGTGCAACTGTTTTGCACCCGTTGTATTTGAACATAGAGCCTATCACACCCGATCATCACGTGGTGTCTCAGCACGAAGAACTTTCGCAATGGTGCATACTCAGGGAGAACACTTATACTTTGATAATTTAGTGAGGGATCATCTTATAATGCTACCGTCAATCAAATCAAGATAAGATGCATAAAAGATAAACATCACATGCAATCAATATAAGTGATATGATATGGCCATCATCATCTTGTACTTGTGATATCCATCTCCAAAGTACTGTCATGATCACCATCGTCACCGGCGTGATACCTTGATCTCCATCGTAGCATCGTTGTCGTCTCGCCAATCTTATGCTTCCATGACTATCGCTACCGCTTAGTGATAAAGTAAAGCATTACAGCGCGATTGCATTGCATACAATAAAGCGACAACCATATGGCTCCTGCCAGTTGCCGATAATTCGGTTACAAAACATGATCATCTCATACAATAAATTTAGCATCATGTCTTGACCATATCACATCACAACATGCCCTGCAAAAACAAGTTAGATGTCCTCTACTTTGTTGTTGCAAGTTTTAGGTGGCTGCTACAGGCTTAGCAAGAACCGTTCTTACCTACGCATCAAAACCACAACGATAGTTTGTCAAGTTGGTGTTGTTTTAACCTTCGCAAGGACCGGGCATAGCCACACCCGGTTTAACTAAAGTTGGAGAAACTGACACCCGCCAGCCACCTATGTGCAAAGCACGTCGGTAGAACCAGTCTCGCGTAAGCGTACGCATAATGTCGGTCCGGGCCGCTTCATCCAACAATACCGCCGAACCAAAGTATGACATGCTGGTAAGCAGTATGACTTATATCGCCCACAACTCACTTGTGTTCTACTCGTGCATAAAATCAACGCATAAAACCTAGGCTCGGATGTCACTATTGGGGAACGTAGTAATTTCAAAATTTTCTTACGCACACACAAGATCATGGTGATGCATAGCAACGAGAGGGGAGAGTGTTGTCTACGTACCCTCGTAGACCGGAAGCGGAAGCGTTATAACAACGCGGTTGATGTAGTCGTACGTCTTCATGACCCGACCGATCAAGCACCGAAACTACGGCACCTCCGAGTTCTAGCACACGTTCAGCTCGATGACGATCCTCGAACTCCGATCCAGCAGAATGTCGGGGAAGAGTTCCGTCAGCACGACGGCGTGGTAACAATCTTGATGTTCTACCGTCACAGGGCTTTACCTAAGCACCGCTACAATATTATCGAGGATTATGGTGAAAGGAGGCACCGCACACAGCTAAGAGATCAATGATCAATTGTTGTGTCTTTGGGGTGCCCCCCTGCACCCGTATATAAAGGAGCAAGGGAGGAGGAGGCCGGCCCTAGGAAGAGGCGCGTCAAGTGTGGAGTCCTACTAGGACTCCCTAGTCCTAGTAGGATTCCACTTCCCATATGGAATAGGAAAAGAGGAAGGGAAAAGGAGAAGGAAGGGGGCGCCCCCTTCCCTAGTCCAATTCGGACCAGACCAAGAGGAGGGGTGCGGCCATCCTTGAGGACCTTTTCCTTCTTTCCCGTATGGCCCAATGAGGCCCAATACGTATTCCCGTAACTCTCTGGTACTCCAAAAAATACCCGAATCACTCGGAACCTTTCCGATGCCTAAATATAGTCGTCCAATATATCGATTTTTACGTCTCGACAATTTCGAAACTCCTCGTCATGTCCCCGATCTCATCCGGGACTCCAAACTTCTTCGGTACATCAAAACTCATAAACTCATAATATAACTGTCATCGAAACCTTAAGCGTGCGGACCCTACGGGTTCGAGAACAATGTAGACATGACCGAGACATGTCTCCGGTTAATAACCAATAGCGGAACCTGGATGCTCATATTGGCTGCCACATATTCTACGAAGATCTTTATCGGTCAGACTGCATAACAACATACGCTGTTCCCTTTGTCATCGGTATGTTACTTGCCCGAGATTCGATCGTTGGTATCTCAATACCTAGTTCAATCTCGTTACCGGCAAGACTCTTTACTCGTTTCGTAATACATCATCCTGCAACTAACTCATTAGTCACAATGCTTGCAAGGCTTAAGTGATGTGCATTACCGAGAGGGCCCATAGATACCTCTCCGACAATCGAAGTGACAAATTCTAATCTCGAAATACGCCAACCCAACAAGTACCTTCGGAGACACCTGTAGAGCACCTTTATAATCACTCAGTTACGTTGTGACGTTTGGTGGCACACAAAGTGTTCCTCCGGTAAACGGGAGTTGCATAATCTCATAGTCATAGGAACATGTATAAGTCATGAAGAAAGCAATAGCAACAAACTAAACGATCAAGTGATATGCTAACGGAATGGGTCAAGTCAATCACATCATTCTCCTAATGATGTGATCACGTTAATCAAATGACAACTCATGTCTATGGTTAGGAAACATAACCATCTTTGATCAACGAGCTAGTCTAGTAGAGGCATACTAGTGACACTCTATTTGTCTATGTATTCACACCTGTATTATGTTTCTGGTTAATACAATTCTAGCATGAATAATAAACATTTATCATGATATAAGGAAATAAATAATAACTTTATTATTGCCTCTAGGGCATATTTCCTTCACCAACCATATCCAACCCCCAAACAGCAAATGGCCAGACGAGTTAAATGGTCTTCAAAGCTGAAGCGAGCTTGTGAGACATGTTGAAGTAGAACTGGCAGCCCTCACACTTGTCAACTATTTCCTTTGCCATTTCATTTGCTCGCGGCCAGTAATAACCTGCTCGGTATGCTTTCGCCACAATTGTCCGAGAGGACACATGGTGACGACAGGTCCCCGAGTGGATATCATTGAGGATCATTCGACCTTCCTTTGGGGTAATGTATCATTGAGCAACTCCAATCACACTCTCCATGTACAGTCGACCACTCATCACAGTGAAGGCTTTGGATCGACAGACAATCTGTCGCGCTCATCTTTGTCTTCTGGAAGCTCTTTCCTGAGAATATATGCGATATACGGCACTGTCCAGTCAGGAATGACAACTAAAACTTCCATGATTAAGTCGACCACAGCTGGGATTTCAACTTCAGTCGGATCAATAGAACTCTTAGGTTGCGGAGGCTCTTCGGGATCCTCTTAAACTGATGGTGTGTGAAGATGCTCCAAGAACACATTGCTAGGAATGGGATCTCACTTGGAACCTATCTTTGCCAGGTCATCCGCTGCCTGATTCTTCAGTCGGGGAATTTGATGGAGCTCTAGCCCTTCAAACTTCTTTTCTAACTTTCTCAATGCACTACAATTATCAGTCATAGCTGGGCTTCTGACGTCCCAATCCTTCATCACTAGATTGATCCACCAAATCTGAGTCGTCGTAGACCATTAGGCGACGGACGCCGAGTGAAATGGTCATTCGCAACCCATACAGAAGTGCTTCGTATTCAACATCATTGTTGGAGGAATCAAAGTGAATCTGAAGGACATAACTGATTGTCACCCCGCGGGGATACCAGAACTACTCCAGCGCCAGAACCATTCAATATCTTGGATCCATTAAAGAACATAGTCCAATGTTCCAAGTGGACTTGAGTCGGTTGCTGTTGTTCGATCCACTCGACGAGGAAATTTGCTATTGCTTGGGACTTGATTGCTTTTTTTGCCTCAAACTTGATATCCAATGAAAGGAGTTCAATCGCCCACTTTGCCACTCGACCAGTTGCATCTTTGTTGTTTAGAATTTCTGACAATGGAACATCGCTGATGATTGTGATAGAGTGATCTGAGAAATAATGTGCAACCCTCTTCATGAACACTCGACGGATCACCGCCGTCGTCGTCGCCGTCGTAGCGACGCATGCCAGGCGAGCGACGTGGCGTGTCGACCATTAAGACCTCCGCTGCGGGGTCACTGCTATCGCATTCGGATAGGGTCTCGACGGAGTCAGTCAAAAGATCAAACAGGCCGTAGAGAGATTCGTCGGGCTCGATTGCCGCGACTTGAGGGGTGACCGGCTGTCGTGCCACCGCATGCTTCTCCCACCGCTGAAGCCGCGACCGACCGGATCGCTTGCGACGGCGAATAGCGGGGAGCAAAGACGCCGCGGGTGCCGACCGATACTGAGTCAACGGCTGCCGCAGAAGGACACCACGAACGCACGAGTGAAAGTGTGTCGCCCGGCAGACGTGGAGTGCCTCGATGTCGAGGGAAGCTTTCCGAAGCCAAGCGGAGTCGTCGGCGATGAAAACAAGCGCGCCGAGACGAATGTCGCGGCCCTCAGCCAATCCTCTGCCGAAAACCATGACGATAGGACTCGGAGAAATCGCAATCTCACCGGAAAGTCGCTAAGACACCTGCCCACGATGGGCGCCAACTGTCTTGGTTCTAAGTCTGACAGTAGTAACGTCCCCTCTTTACGTACATTGAACCCTATATAATGGGGGATGGCTGGGGTCCTGCTGCACTCTATATAACCCACCCCCTCCTCTGGGACAAGGGTTCGCACCCCCTGTAACTTCACGCATAATCCAAACGACCAGCCTCCGAGCACCGAGACGTAGGGTTGTTACTTCCTCCGAGAAGGGCCGAACTCGTAAATCTTGCGTGCACAACTTCACCGTAGCTAGGATCTTGCCTCCTCATATCTATCCCCATTCTACTGTCAGCCTTAGAACCATGACAATAAGCTTTAATGTTTTCTCAAAAAGAATACTTTTTGGGTATGACGGTACAACTTGCGTCTTCAATTCAAGGCATGACAACACAATCAAATAGTTTTTTAATCATGTCCTAAGTTCATGTTGTGAGTTTTTAGTCGTTGTTGTAGATCAACTTCACATTCTCAATTGTAATCTTATCATATTCTTAGAGTTTCATCTTTCTCACAGAACATAATCTGCACTATAATCCACGTCCTTAATTTCAGGTGTGACAACACAATCAAATACTGTCTCTGTCCATTAATTTAAGATGTTTTTCATACTTTCCATATAAAACATCTTATTTCAGGTGTGACAACACAATCAAATACTGTCTCTGTCCATTAATTTAAGATGTTTTTTAGACTTTCCATATAAAACATCTTATATTAATCAACAGGGGCAGTTGTGTTTAAGTTCAGATAGGGCCCTAAGTTCACCCTGCGATTTTTCAGTCGTCATTGTACATGAACTTGCCATCCTCAATTGCAATCTTACTCTTCACTAAACATATGATTTTATGTACTTGCATATAACTACACCACGGGGGTAAAAGGTACTCACAATATTTGTCTTTTCAAATGAAGATTGGAACTTAAAATCCACTGGTCCTCGAAGTTGATCTCTTTTACTTCTACAAGAAAGACGAAATTTTGTAAGCAGAAAAAACTACCAAAATCATAAATCTTCATAACCTTGAGCAGTACTCTAGAATGATTTTACAATATCTCATCTTCTTCAATAATATGTGCATTCTCCATTGTGCAAGAAGAAACAAAGGAAATAAAAGGTGGGCCACATAGCAAAAATGTGTGAAATCTTCCAAGTTTGTTAAAAGAATCAAATATGCAATACAACAGGCTGATCCATTACTATCCATGATCTTCAATAGGTGGCATCATAGGAAGAAAAAAAAACTTGGATTTGAGATTCAAGTAGGCACACGCGGGTTTGTGATTTAAGCTTGGACGAGGGAAATATTTCAAATTATATCTTACTGATGTCAATCCAGTCAATAAACAATGAAAAGTTAGGACAGGAGAATGAACTGCAAGACAAGAAAAAGAAGAAAAAATGGATTATACATGGAGATGTGCCAGACTGCACAATTATGCCAAAAGAAGAACCTCTGAACCACGTGTGGGAAGAAAATCTTTACAAACGTATTTCCTTATGTGTATTATCATCCACTATCTTTACTTACTGTTCTGAATTCAACTGCTAAACTTCTCTTACACGATGCACGACTGTAATAAGGTATATTCAAAACAGTATTATAGCTTGCTTCTGCTTTGCACATCAATTGTGCTATCTATGTGTTCCATTCTTTCCATGCTTACAAAAGTTTATTGAATAACCCAGTATATTTGATGTACAAATATACACAGTTTACCGTATGCAAATGGTTATCACGCCCGTCGGCCTATGCATTTCCATATGATCTACAGCTAATTTAAAGTGGTGTATTAAAGTAAAGAAAACATGTTACATTTGTTCTTGCAAAAAAACTATCAATTATTTCTTTGTCAAAAAAACATGAGAACACATTTCCATATAGTATGGCTTAACAAAGACAGAGGCAAAATCAGCATTTTTGAATTGCCGCAGGGAACCATATCATGTACAGGCATTCAACAAGGACTTTGACAACTACTACAAGTAATAAATTGCACATGTCGCAGAAAAATTGTCTCATTTCTAATAAATGGAATTTATGTTTATGCAGGACTGGTAATTTAACAGAGATAGCTAGATATGTAACACTATATGGGAAAAGAAAAAATACAAAGAAAGAGCAATGCAGAACCAGTGACACAAAATAATTCAATAATAAGTCAGGCTAGTACGACTAAGAGGTAAGTAACAAGAAAGTTCAATCAAGATCTACAATTTGGATATTCATGAACCTGGTATTTCTTTTATGCACGCGTACATGACTAAAAGTAACACAATGTGTACAACATAAAAAACAAGGATAGGGAAAGAAACTCCATAGATGTAAGTTCAATGAAATTTGTTTGTTTAGTATGAAGAACAACCAGACATTACAAACATTTAAGTTGATGCTGAATTCAGAAACTTGAACAGGACATCAGAGAGGACGAATATGGAAATTCGGCAACGTCGGAAACCCAAGCTGCAAGTGTGAGTGATGTGATGCAATTCTCTGTTACGAAGAAACAATCTCAGGTAGAGCGAGAAGCATACCATCTTTCGGGCTAGGCTGCCAACGGGGCAAGGTTGACTTGTCACCATTAGGAGAGCCGCCGGCTAACCTTACGAAATTGTTAAGGAAACACAACCGAAGGTGGTGGAAAAACTACATGCAAAATATCAGTTTGAACAACTCCATGTTTGCTTTCACGTCAATGGGAGGAAAGGTAGACACAGAAATAAACAATGGCCGCAGACGTTATATATTTGTACTGAATGGCCAAAAATACCACAGAATAGGTACTCTATTACCTGAAGGTAAGGATGAACCACGCACAACGCAGTTGTACACATATGACACTATAAATGAGGTAAA
Source organism: Triticum dicoccoides (assembly GCF_002162155.2). Classification (NCBI taxonomy): domain Eukaryota; kingdom Viridiplantae; phylum Streptophyta; class Magnoliopsida; order Poales; family Poaceae; genus Triticum; species Triticum dicoccoides. The sequence continues at coordinate 358,600,754 of NC_041384.1, read as the reverse complement.
ATCAGGATTGAAACGTCAACATCAGAAAACAAAAGGGAGTCAAGAGATCCTCACTTCGTCGGGGGCCTTAAAAATGTTGGATAGAGATAATAGACTAGCAAAAACACTCAGAATGGCAAGGGATAAATTTGGAAAGGTGACTATCACAACGTGAGATTAATACGACATGACATGCCATCGGCAACTGTAGTTTCAGCCTTGATTGTGAATGATACAACACAAAATAGAAAAGGACAGGATAACATTATTCACTACAAAGACATGAGACCGAAGAATATCAGAGAACCATTCAACATTCATGCCTATGCAGTATCAATTATTATTCCCCAACGGAGAATATGTGTAGAGAGAAAATATACATTACACATTAAAAGAAGGTGCAAAGTGGAAGAGAAAGCATATAACATTGTTGGAATACTATGAGAATCATATACAACAATGTACTAACCTGTCGAAACATTTGCTGGTGTGTGAAAAGCCTAAATTGCAGTTCATTGCCCTTGCATACATTTTGCAGTACAAATAGCTAGACTAGATAGAAAGACAACAAGGAAACCTAAGAACAGAATTATATGTTGGCCTGCAAGACACAAAAGAAATACAATGGTTGACCAGGTATGAAGGAGAATACTACTGCCATGTGCAATCCAGCTTCACATATATCCCAAGAAACAAAGCACAAAACTACCATGATGCTATATCAATATGTCAGTGGCTTGGATACACGGACCTATTTGTGACATTCACATGCAATGCAACTTGGCCACAGATTCAATCTATGCTATAGGAAGTAGGCCAAGCAGAATCAGTAAGATTTGATATTGTTGACCGAGTGTTCCACATAAAGCTCAAGGAGTTCATGACAAATGTAAGAGAAAGGGAATACTTTGGAAAAACACGCACAAGTAATACCCTATTGACTTTATCACACCTATTATTTTCTTTTCTATAGAAAATGAACTGACAACGAGGATGATGTGGTCAAGAACATAGTCTACACAGAAATATTCTGAAGGCAGGAACCAAATAGGCACTTATAGATGCTACTAGCCTTTTTATATAACCATAAGTACATGGAGCAAAAATGACTTTTCTATGCTAATAACATGATATGGCGGGACAGATATGATCTACTACTCCCAGAAGTATTCGAAACATGCATCAATGTTCAATGGACATAGCTCAATATTATCAATTATCGACACTACGTATTATCGGATATTTCAAGCTTATCATATTGTGCAATTTTTTTGCGAGGGAACATTGTGCAATATAACAGTGACCGCATCCATGGATTGTTATAGTTAATATGCAAAATGTAATAGCAACTCTTTTCATATCACTTATTAAAATTAATTCTATCATTGGGAAATCTTAAAACTATAGCTAATCACAAATAAACTAATTATTTATTACATTTGTTGAATATGAACTAGGGCAGAGGGGCCTCTACCGATGTAAGTCCCAAGTACAAAAAAGGTGGAGGGGGCACAAATTAATTTAGATCTTTCACTAACAAGCTGTACCTTAATGCACATCATATTGGTTTAGCCATACACATGTAGAGAAAGGGAGAAAGACATGAAAAGGGAGAAGGGGGACCTTTAGGTGGAAGAATAAGTTGCCGAATTCAGTCTGCAAGTGTCGAGGATGAAGACGACCTGCCCGGCTGCCTAGCTCGGGGACAGCCACGATGCAATGAAAAACAATGCCGCCAGCATCCTCACAACTAATGTGGATCCAAGCTGGCTGCGGGAGACAAGATCCACGCCCACATCTCCTCGAAGGATGCTGACGACAATGAAACGGCCAATATCAATAAGCTCACATCCTCCATGGCACAGCTTCTCATCGAGCCCTACTACCCATCCGTCGCTGTTGACCGGCCTGAGAGATCGAGGATGCGTACAGGGAGCCAAGCCCACCCCGTCGCCGCACCAGTGAGCCGAGCTGCAGAGGTGCGTGCAAGTGAGGACGAGCAAGGTCCCGACAAGGAATCAAGAGGGGAACTGAGGTGTTGTTGGGAACTACCGCAATGCTCGGCTGGAAGAATTATGCAGCGAGGGGATGGAAGGAGATGAAAAGGGGGAATATCCCAGAGCTACGTGTGAGTGTGTGAGGGTGCGGGTGCGAGTGCGAGAGAACAGTCCGGCTTCAACCAGAAAAAATGTGTGCAGTCGGTATACATCTTTGTGATCCTGCTCGGCTTCCGTTTTTTGCGAGGAGATCCTGCTCGGCTTCCACCGGAAAAAAACCATTCATTCATTAAAAGACGACTATAATAATTTCTGCCTCCATTTCAAAATAGATAACCCAATTTTATACTAACTTTAGTACAAAGTTGAGTCATCTATTTTGGAACAGAGGAAGTACTTATCAGATTGCATGGAGTCCATATACGTGTGCTCAGCCTAAATTATACTGTACGTGTAAAATATTCTGAATAGTACACGATCATAAAAAAACATCTCCAACTGGTACCAATCATTGTTATTTGGACTATGAATATGAAAGTATCATTTCATGTCAAGCCGTTAGAAACTATCATCAATTGTGCGGACCGACCCGACAAACCACGGTTAGAGCAAGGCGCCCCCAAAGAATTCAGTGAGAAAGTTTAAGCTCAATATTTTCCCAAATATGAAACGATAATTCCTCTTATCATCAAAACCATAAAAAATGTGTCTTGAGAGATAAATGAACGACAAAAATGTTATATATCTACTTTATTAGTTATTTAAACTTTTTAGATATTAGCCCGCACAAACATTCATCATGGAGTGTATGTGTCTTATCTTAACTAATAATAAATTAAATAAGCACAAAGACAGATAGCTACCACTACAGCTTATATGCACTACCTCCCTATTTTAATGAGCTAAAAAGTCTTATATTAGTATACAGAGGGTGTTTTTGTAAATGTTACACCAGCTTAGCAAATATGTCTATGCCTACATAAAAACAATAATAACTACTAAAGTAGTGTTTAAATAAAAAAAGGAAAGTGATAAAAATGCCAAAAAAGATACTCCCTCCGTCTCAAAATAAGTGACCCAACTTTGTACGGAGGCAGTATGAAATAAAAAGTTCCCAACATGATTAATAAAAAAAATTAGTATGAATAAGCACATAAATGATAAATGGTTAACCTATATATACTTATATGACAATAAGAAAATAACATCTATTTAAGAAAAAACTATTTTCGCAAACGACTTATATTTGTAAGTGTCAACACATTTGGTCTCAATGTTTCTTTAGAGAAATGAAATAATATTTTCCCGTTTTAATTTTTTTTAAATCTAGCCCGCGCATCAAGCAGGCCACTTTGCTAGTTTTATAAAAAAATCATGAGATTGATCATTATCCAAAGTACTGTGATCATTATCACCTAGAGTTGACACTCTTCCAAACCCATTTTCAATATTATTGCAAACACTATTATCAATATCATATTCATCTGAAGGAAATATGCCCCAGAGGCAATAATAAAGTTGTTATTTATATTTCCTTATATCATGATAAATGTTTATTATTCATGCTAGGATTGTATTAACCGGAAACTTAGTACATGTGTGAATACATAAACAAACAGAGTGTCACTAGTATGACTCTACTTGACTAGCTCGTTGAATCAATGATGATTATGTTTCCTCACCATAGACATGAGTTGTCATTTGATTAACGGGATCACATCATTAAAGAATGATGTGATTGACTTGACCCATCCGTTAGCTTAGAACGATGATCGTTTAGTTTGTTACTATTGCTTTCTCCATAACTTATACATGTTCCTATGTGACGCCCCGAGACCGACGTGCCAGGTGTCCTCCAGTTATTCGCTGTTGTTGCCTTATCTTTTGCTTGCGTGTCGCATCTTGCCATGTCATCATCCGCATTGCATCATCATGTTTTCAAAACTTGCATCTGTCCCGGTCTCCTCGTTCCGTTCGTTGTCCGTTCTGAGCCCAGACACACTTGCACGCGCCCGCGGCATGTCCGAAATAGTATTTTATAAGTGGCCGGAAAATGTTCTCAGAATGGGTTGAGAGTTGGCGTGCGATGTTGTTTTGTTGTCAGTAGACCGCATGCCAAGTTTCATCGCGTTTGGAGTTCGTTTGATGCCCCAACGGAAAACTATAGCGGCAGTATAGCCGGTCAATCGTCGGACGTTTTCGGTCTCCGGAAACAGTCGCCGGGCCTTTCGCTCTTCTCTTTTCTCAGCCTGAGGCCTTCTTCACAGTCCACTACCACCGCCAGGCCCAACCTAACCTCTCTCGTCATCCCGCGGCCCTCCTGCGCGTGTCCGAAAAGCTGTCCCGGACCCGACTCGGACTGTCGCTACCGTTGTGTCCGGATCATCCCCAAACGTCTACAATAGATCTCCGTTTTGTTTATTGGACTTCCTAACCTATATTTTTCTCAGCCATCCGATTTAGATCGAAGGGCTTCCTTTAGTCTGCATATAGACCTACTCAGTATATAGCCCCTAACCCTAAATTCTAGGACTTTTGTCCCCTCTAGCCGCCGCCACCTACAGCCTCCCGCATCCACCTTGGGATCCTCCCAGATCCGATCCTCTAACTCCCCTCGTTCTGCGAACCAGCCAACCAGCAACAGCCTCTGCTTCCCCTCGATCCACCAATCCAACCTCGTCTCGCCTCCCGCGTCTGCTGCGCATCGAACCAGAGGAGCCCGAGGCATCCCGCAGCCGCCGCCTCTTATCCGATGCGTTTTCTTCCTCCCTACCCTGCTCGAACCCAAAGGAGAGGAGCTCCTCAAGTCCCTCGTTGCCGGCCGGCCTCGTCGGAGACCACCCCTGCCAGGCCGACCTCGCCTTCATTTCTCTCTCTCTATCGTTGCTCTCTCTTTCTCCAGCACCTCACCTCGCGGTCTCTCATTCTTCAGGACGAACAAGGGCCTCGCCATGGCCACGGGATGGAGCTCCGCCGCCATGGATCCTCGCCTCCGCGCCCCAGATTCGGCCCTCCGTTGGATTCCGACATCCAAGTCTAGTCCCGCCGCCGCCAAGTTCCTATCTGGCCCGTCTCCGTCCTGCTTCGTCGTCCTTCGCCCGTCCCCGACGCCCTAGAGCCCGTCACCCCGTGCCAAGTCCCTCGTCGTCGCCTCTGCTTCATCCGGTCGAGCGAGCGTTGCCGCCCCCCTGCGTAGACCCGTTCCAGCGCTCGCGTCGCGCCATGGCCCTCTTCGCCGGATCCCATCGCTGCCCTGCTTCCCCTGCTTCTCCTCCGCTTCAGGTCAAGCAGCAGCACGCTCGCCTCGCCCTTGTTGACTAGGTCCAACGGGCCGGCCCAGCAACCGCGCCGAGCAAGTCCCAGCCGGCTCCCCTGTGATTTCCCGCGTGGGCCGCCTCCTCTCCAGCCATCGTCAAGGCCCGCTCCAGAGCCCCGCTTGGGCCTCTTCCAGAGCCGGCCCAGCTCCAGTTTCGGCCAGAGCAGGCCCGATGTGAGCAGCCCCACATTTTCCCCCCTGTGCATGTTGGCCCGATTTCAGATTCGGTCCATTTTGTTTTTTTTCCTTGCTGCTGTGATTTTAGCAATTAAACCTGAGACTGCAGTTTTTACAAAAAGGTCCCTAAACTTCATGCATTTAATAACTTCTCAACAGTGCATCGGATCTAAATAAATTTTATATGAAAGTTGCTTAGAATTTTTTCTAGTTTAATAATATGCAACTTTCATCTATGTTTAAAATGTTTAAAATGTTGTTTGATTAAATTTGCTCCTATGCCATGTTAAAATGATTTATTTCATAACTATTTAACCATAACTCGGTTTGTAACAAACTTTATATGTAAATGGGGTAGAAAAATGTCTAGTTTAACATGGTTGACTCACTTTTCATGTTTAATAACTATAAAATATGGTTTAGGGGCAGAACAGTACCAAACCTAATATATGCATATGAGGATTGTCCGGAATTGTTGTTCGTTGTTTCCGGCCTCATTTAAACTTGACTAGATAGGTAGTTTTACTTTGCTTCACCCTCTTACCATGTTTAACAACATTTAATATTGTTGGTTACATAATCAAGATCGAACTAGATAATTTGAATGTGGTGTTTCGTCAATATGCAACTCGTTGCCTATTGAGCTCCACTTAACTTGTAGTGTTGTTTGTGCATTTTGCCATGCCATGCCGTGTTAGACCGGACATGCATCATACTTGGTTGTGCATCATGCCATGCTTATGTGATGGTTGTTTACTATGTTTGTTTGCGTCTTTCCGGGTTACTTCTCGCGTTAGCTTCGGTTTTGTTCCGGAGTTGTGAGGATCCGTTCATCTACTTTCGCTTGTCTTCTTCACGGACTCGTTCTTCTTCCTTGCGGGGTCTCAGGCAAGATGACCATACCCTCAAAATCACTTCTATATTTGCTTGCTAGATGCTCGCTCTTTTGCTATGCCTATGCCGCGATACCTACCACTTGCTTATCATGCCTCCCATATTGCCATGTCAAACCTCTAACCCACCTTGCCCTAGCAAACCATTGTTTGGCTATGTTACCAATTTGCTCAGCCCCTCTTATAGCGTTGTTAGTTGCAGATGAAGATTGGAATTTGTTCCTTGTTGGAACATGGATATTTGTTGGGATATCACAATATCTCTTATTTAATTAATGCATCTATATACTTGGTAAAGGGTGGAAGGCTCGGCCTTATCCCTGGTGTTTTGTTCCACTTTTGCCGCCCTAGTTTCCGTCATACCGGTGTTATGTTCCTTGAGTTTGCGTTCCTTACATGGTTGGGTCATAATGGGAACCCCTTAACAGTTCGCCTTGAATAAAACTCCTCCAGCAAGGCCCAACATTGGTTTTACCATTTGCCACCTAGCCTTTTCTTTCCCTTGGGTCGGCCGGCTCAAGGGTCATCTTTATTTAAACCCCCGGGCCAGTGCTCCTCTGAGTGTTGGTCCAACCTGTCAGCCGCCGGTGGCCACCAGGGGCAACTCTGGGCTGGCCTACCGGAAGTTTGGACAATCCGCTGTGCCCTGAGAACGAGATATGTGCAGCTCCTATCGGGATTTGTCGGCACATTCGGGTGGCTTTGTGGACTTGTTTTACCATTGTCGAAATGTCTTGTAACCAGGATTCCGAGCCTGATCGGGTCTTCCTGGGAGAAGGAATATCCTTCGTTGACCGTGAGAGCTTGTGATGGGCTAAGTTGGGACACCCCTGCAGGGTTTTGAACTTTAGAAAGCCGTGCCTGCGGTTATGGGAAGATGAGAATTTGTTAATGTCCGGTTGTAGAAAACCTGAAACTTATCTTAATTAAAATGCATCAACCACGTGTGTAACCGTGATGGTCTCTTCTCGGCGGGGTCCGGGAAGTGGACACGGTGTTGGAGTTATGCTTGAACGTAGGTTGTTCTAGGATCACTTCTTGATCATAGATTCTTGACCGTGCTTTGCCTTCTCTTCTCGCTCTCATTTGCGTAAGCTAGCCACCATATATGCTAGTGCTTGCTGCAGCTCCACCTCACATACCTTTTCCCTACCTATTAAGCTTAAATAGTCTTGATCGTGAGGGTGTGAGATTGCTGAGTCCCCGTGACTCACAGATACTTCCAAAACCAGCTTGCAGGTGCTGATGATATCGTGCAGGTGACGCAACCGAGCTCAAGGATGAGCTCAGTGAAGATCGTGTTCATTATGATGTTCCGTGTTTCAGTTGATCAGTAGAGGAGCCCAGTTGGGACAATCGGGGATCTGTGTAGCATTTGGGGTAGTCTTCTTTTATTTTGGTTTCGTAGTCGGACCTTGATTGTATCTGGTTGATGTAATGCTTTATTCATGTATTGTGTGAAGTGGCGATTGTAAGCCAACTATGTATCTCTTTCCCTTATGTATTACATGGGTTGTGTGAAGATTACCTCACTTGCGACATTGCTTACAATGCGGTTATGCCTCTAAGTCGTGCTTCTACACGTGGGAGATATAGCCGCATCGTGGGTGTCTCAAGTTGGTATCAGAGCCTTCCCCGACTTAGGAGCCTCCTGCTTGATCGAATCGCTGGAGTTGTTGAGTCTAGAAAAATGTTTTGAGTCATTTAGGATTATATATATATATCGGAGAGTAGGATTCTTTTTACTCCTTAGTCCCTTCGTCGCTCTGGTGAGGCATCCTGATGTAGAGTTTTGACTCTTCTCTTCTCAAATTTCACTAAAAAAAATTTAGGATCACGCGGGTATCTTGGAATCGTTCCGATGGTTTTGTGACGAGAACATTGTTCTTGGTGCCTCCTGACATTTAGGGGTTGTGGCAGTGACCCGGGGAGTTGAGCTCCGAGGTGTTGTCGTCACAATTTTATTGTTGCAGTTCTGGAATACCTGAGTATCGCCGACATTGAAAATATCTTTTATGTAGTTGTTGGTGAGATAACCTCAACGCCACCCAGTACTGGGGCGGGGGTTCGGGTGTATTGCCATAACTTGTATAACGGATGCTTTTCGAAGGTTGAGGTAAATGATTTTCGAAGGTTTCTTGGTTATGTGTTGAAGGATGGATACAGCTGGATGTATGATTTGTGTAGTTTTGGGTGAGATATTATGCTTCCCCTGTATCCCCAACACCTGATTGCATAACCGAAAGTTTGGGGAGTTTATAAGTGGGAATTCAAGTAGCTCTTAGGATATCTTTCCGATAGATGTATGATGTGAAATTGGGGTTCGACATCTAGTGGTCCGCCTATCCACGGTTGGTTTTACAATGGTCTTGTTGTGTCTTAAAGAGTCCTTGGCTATGCTAACTCGGGGACGCTTCGTATGTCATGTGCACTGCCTTGTACATGATGGTGTTGTACGATCGAGCCCGTGTAGGCCCCACCACGAAAACTTCGGACGAAATCTCTATCATATGTTTGTTCTGGCTTATTCTGCAAGCCAATCCTCTATTTTTGTTTTGAGTTGTGGTATTCGAGTTGCTTCGAAGTCAAGTGTTGATTCCATACCTTTCCTAAGCGGTGTTCTCATGTTCCTATGTGAATACTAATCCTTCATGATAATCGAGATTGTCTTGTCAATCCTTTTCAACCGGCGTGTTTCTCGTCAAGTGGATCCGTTCATTTCAACATTCGCAAGATCAACTCCAAGTCTTCTCAACGGTGTTTGTTTCATCCGTCTCCAAGTTGTCTTTGTTTTCCCGCCCTCCCACCCTTGTTTCTTCAAGGACTCATATATCTTAATCATGCATCCATCTTATTGATGCAAAGTCTCTCCATTCTTTTCTGTTAATGTTCTTACCCGGTGGTTCCCATGAAGATGTTCTACTAGCTCATCATTCTTCGTTCTCTTTCTTCTCCGGTGGATTCAAGTCAAGCTTTGTTGATCATATCCCTTTTTCCTCGTTTCAAATACCTTCTCATGTCGGTGCACCTCATAATCATTCACTTCTCGCTTTTCATTTGTTCGGGAGTGCTGAAGATATCTCAGAAGGCTCTCTTGTCTTTCAAGATCAGTTCAACCTATTTCGAGGTTGTTATCTCATTCTAGCCATTTAAATATTACCGGTGCATTCTCTCTTTTAAATCGTTCTACGGTGTTTCTTTTGAGTGGGCCCTAACCCACAGGTCTTTTCCCAGGATCTTACCTGACTCTTCTAATTTTCTCGGAGATTTTCAAATCCTTTTCTAAAGTCTGACGTAAGAATGAATTGTCATCAGTCAGATGGTTTCTCCAAGATCTTATAATTTTTCTAATCATTGGCTCAACCTCTTCGCTTTTCATTCTCCCGGAGTATCTCAATAATTCATGACGGTGTTTCTCGTCGTCATTCTCAACATTTGAAGACCGGAGAAGAATTTTCCTCCATATCTTGCTCCATTCTCTTCAAGATTCATGGGTCTAGCTTGGCGCCATCCTCTCATAATTGGTTTTAGTTTTGAGAATTCTTTTCACTCATCCGGAGCTATTCAGGAGTCTTTTCAGTTTGATTCTCCGCTCTTAAACGAGGCTCTGGACTTAACGCGATCCCTCGCTATTTCAGAGGAATCACTTCAGAACTACGCCCAGCCCGAACTAGGGGCTGAGAGCGGGGAATTTTACGTCCCACCCACCACCCACTTCATAGCCCTAGTCAAAGATTTAACCGACATGCTGGACTACGCCTCCGAAGACATCGATGGCATAGACTGATGCCGGAGACGAACATGGTCAAGACCCGCCGTTTACTGGACGATGGACGACCACCTCCATATATGACGTGTATATGGTGGACACATCCAAATAGGATGATGACGAGGGCAAGAAGGATCCAGTTGAGGACAATCCTGCTGAAGCACCTTCAAAGCGTCGACGTCAGTGGCGCCGCTCAAAATCTCGTCGCGAAAAAGACAGTAATACCGGCACCAAAGACAGTAACACTCCGGAGAACGCCAAAGACCACGAAGCCCCTGTCAAGCCAACATCCGAACAGGATGATTGGGAGGATGGGCAAGTTAACCCCGACGATCCGGTCGGGAACGAGGACTTGGAGGATAGTAACTACCTATCGATCTCCGAAGAGGACGTGAGCCTTGGCGACGAAGATTACATCATGCCAGAGGAACCCCTCGAGCAAGAGCGCTTTAAGCGCCAGCTAATCGCCACTGCGAGAAGCCTAAAAAAGAAGCAACATCAGCTTCAAGCTGAATAGGATGTACTCAATTACAGATGGACTAATGTCCTGACAGCCGAGGAATACAACCTCGAACGTCCAACTAAGAGTTACCCGAAGCGTAAGATACTACCACAATTTGACGACGAGGCCCTTGAGCCAATACTGCCAAAGTATAAAACTGCTGACGAACCAGACCGACCACCACATGGACGGGACAAACCGACTACTTACGCCAAACACCAGCCCGCGCCACCCCGCCGTCAAGGCAAGGAGGCAGCAGCCCCGGGCTATACCTATGACCTACACAAGGACCTGGACAATAGAGCCGATCAAACAAGATCAATCTATGGGTCAAGGGGGCGTGTTCCAACATGAGAGGACGACCATCAGGCCTGGCGCGACAGGCACAACCTCACCCGGGCCAAAAACCGCATTCGGACTTCATCCGAACTATGCTGTGACATCGCCCAATACAGAGGCGCCGCCCGCCCCTTATGCTTCACCGATGAGGTGATGGAGCACCAGTTCCCAGAAGGGTTTAAACCCATGAACACTGAATCATACGATGGTACGACGGATACCGCTGTATGGATCGAAGATTTTCTTCTCCACATTCACATGGCTCGCGGAGACGACCTCCATGCCATTAAGTACCTTCCCCTAAAACTCAAGGGACTAGCACATCACTGGTTAAACAGCCTCTAGAAAATTCTATTGGCAGCTGCGAAGACTTGGAGGACGCCTTTAGAGACAACTTCCAAGGTAACTATGTTCGGCCCCCAGACGCCGATGACCTTAGTCACATAGTCCAGCGACCCAGAGAATCAGCCCAGAAGCTATGGACCAAGTTCTTAATTAAAAAGAACCAAATTGTGGACTATCCGGACGCCGAAGCCGTCGCGACCTTTAAACATAGCGTCCGAGATGAGTGGCTCGCCCGACACCTCGGCCAAGAAAAACCGAAGTCCATGGCAGCCCTTACCGCACTTATGACCCGCTTTTGCATGGGAGAAGATAGCTGGCTAGCTCGTAGAAGCAATAGCACCAGCGACCCTGGCACCTCTGAAGCCAGGGATGGCAATGGCAAGCCACGACATGACACACATAAGCGTCCAAGCAAGAACGAAGATACCGAAGACACGTCGGTCAATGCCAGATTCAGTGGATCTAAGCCCGGTCAGCGGAAGAAGCCATTTAAAGGAAACAATGATGGTCCATCTAGTCTGGACAGAATAGTCGATCGGCCTTGCCAGATTCATGGCACCCCTGACAAGCCTGCCAATCATACCAACAGAAATTGCTGGGTCTTTAAACAGGTCGGCAAGCTAAACGCCGAACATAAGGGGAAGGGGCCGCCCAACGAGGACGACGATGAAGAGCCTCACCCACCGAACACAGGGGGACAGAAGAAATCCCCCCCCCCAAGGTAAAAATAGTGAATATGATATATGCTACACACATCCCCAAAAGGAAGCGCAAGCGTGCAATAAGGGACATCTATGCCATAGAGCTGGTCGCCCCAAAATTCAACCCATGGTCAGCCTGTCTGATCACTTTTGATCGCAGAGACTACCCGACCAGTATCCATCATGGAGGTTCGGCAGCATTGGTCCTCGACCCAATTATCGACGGATTCCATCTCACATGCGTCCTCATGGATGGTGGTAGCAGCCTTAATCGGCTTTATCAGGACACAGTCCGCAAGATGGGCATTGATTCATCACGGATCAAACTCACTAAAACTACCTTTAAAGGAGTAATACCCGACGTAGAGGCCTGTTGTACAAGATCCATAACGTTGGAAGTGGTCTTCGGCTCAGTGGATAATTTCCATAGTGAAGACTTGATCTTCGACATCGTCCCCTTCCGCAGTGGCTATCATGCACTGCTTGGACGAACAGCTTTTGCCCGTTTCAATGCAGTCCCGCACTATGCTTATCTAAAGCTCAAGATGCCTAGACCACGTGGCGTTATAACAGTTAATGGAAACATGGAGCGCTCCCTCTGTACTGAGGAGCATACTGCGGCCCTTGCAGCCGAGGTGCAGGGTGCCTCATTAGGCCAAATACTACACCGGCAGTCAAGCCCCCGGACACTGTTAAATGGGTCCGGTCTACCCTGCAGAATGAAAGTCCGGCTCGCCCAGAGCTAGACTAGCAATTCAGCCTTCATCAAAGCCCCAACATGATAGTGGCATATGTACCACGGGTACATAACTACGCACTAAAGATACCATGGGCTAGGAAGGAGGCCTACCAAAAATAAAGTCCACAATACGGTTCGACCCTATCCAGACCATCATATTCTTCATTTTCTTCTTCTTATTTTTCTTTTCCAGGTTCTTTACAACCCACACCACCTGCTGTAATAACAAGGGCCCCCTGTTTAGGCCCCTTATGAACACTCGATAGTTGATCCTCTCAAAGGATCATACACCAGGGTGCAAAGCGGTGCAGACATGCGACAAAGTGTCGAAAGGATCTTTAAGATCATCTTTCCTATATAGGACCTATACACAGATTTCCCTTATTCTCGGCATGCAAAATAGCCTTGATGCTTATGGCATCTTCTGTAAAAATACATGTTGACGTACCAATCGGATTATAATGTAAACAGTTCTGCCTAACCTTGTTCGGTATTGGATTATTTCTTAATCTGTTTCCCCCCTTTACGTCAGATTGGCATATACACCTCGGTACGACTTAAATCGCCAGGTGCTCTATCCAGCCACACATATTTTTTCAAAAAGAAGTCCGAACACATTCATAGTACACTTCAGCGTCCCGAATATAGCATTATATGCATCGGCTCTGAATCATGTCTTTGGTCAATAGTTGGGTTGCCCGGCTCCTGTGGTTACTACCATACGTTCCGCTCGTTCGGCTAGGGTAGTAAAGGGAGAACTACTGCGATTGTGTTTCCGGCTCGTTTGGTCAAACACCTTAGTAGAGAAAGCCGAAAACTGACCGTCATGATGCAGCGAGAGCGAGTCAGCTATTCGGTGACTAAGTACAAATCTCTTGTGATTTTTTCTGTATTATACGAAGGACCGGTCTTCATCCGGTCAAGCATCTACAACACCCAAGTTCGGATAGCCAAACAATACTAGGGGCTACGCCTACAATCCCATTGTCAAACTCCTATGGCTAAGTAAGAGTGATAAAGCCGCATAGTCTGATTGCTTGGTTCGCCGCACTGACACCTCCTTCAAGGACCAAGCCGTTGGGTTAAGTGTGTTCATGTGCTATTCCAAACACCCCCGTACTACCTATGTGGGGGCCGAAGCTGACGACTGGCCAACTCTTAGATATTGTAAATGGCCACACATGAGGAAAATAACTTAAGATAAAACAAGCTAACATATTATACAAAAGCCTTGTTTCATAATACAAAGTTCGGGCAGCACGGATATATTCACTCAAAAACAATATCCTTCGAACACTAGCCATCTATAATGTGGGATCCCTCCAGGACTTCATCAAAACACTGCTCCAGCATGCGGTGCTCCTTTCCTGCGGGTGGTCCCTCGGTTGCAAGCTTGGTGGCATTCATCTTCGGCCACTGCACCTTGACACGGGCGAAGGCCATCCAAGCACCTTCGATGTAGATCGACCGCTTTATGGCGTCAAGCCGGGGGCAGGCATCGACTAGCCGCTTCATGAGTCTGAAGTAGCTGCTGGGTATGAGTTCAGCTGGCCAAAGGTGGACTATAACATCCTTCATGGCCAATCTGGCCACCCTATGCAGTTCGGTTAACTGCTTCAGCTAATCACTGAGAGGCACTGGATGCTCTGGCGCAAGGTATTGCAACCAGAATAGCTTCCCCGTTCAGCTCCCCTCTTTGTCTCAAAAAAACTTCATAGCATCAGCAACACTACGGGGCAGATCCGCAAATGCTCGTAGAGAACTCCAAACTCGGGTCAGTAAGATGCACCTTCTCCTTACAAATTTGCTCTGCATAGAAAAGGTCTTACCCGCCATTATCTGCCTCGCCTCTTGGATCTCCCGACAGGTGCCTTGGGCTTAAACCCAGGCCTCCTTCGTGCTTTGGAGGGCCATAGCAAGTTCAGAGTCTTGATCCAAAATCTTGCACTCTAAGGACTCACATTTGCTTATAGCATTCTTGAGCTCTCGTTGGACTTCCTCCACCCTCCATTCATGTTTTCGGCGGGCGGCTCGTTCCTCCTCGGCCTCCTTCCTTGCTTCGGCCAATGCTCCCTTGAGGGTCTTGACCTCAGGCCGTCAATTATGAGCATAATCATAAAAGTCATTCAGATAACAAATCAGAACTCATGTCATTTCAGATATGTTTAGGTATCGCATACCTTGCTTTTCATCCAACCGTTTATTGGTGCGAATGAGCTCTTCATTGGCCCGCTCCAACTTCTGCTTTAGCTCAGACACTTCAGCAGCACGGGAGGTTCCTGCTAACAGCGAAGCCTATTTGTCCAAATATGCATGTATGTTATCTCCTACGAAAATTATTTGATCCTCTGTTCGGCTCTTCTTAATAAAAGCTGAACAGAGTCTTAGGGGTTACTATCTATACACATGCATACCTTTTTTATATATGAAATGGCTAAAGAATATTACATCACATACCTCAAAACCTGTTAGAAGGCTGATATAGGATTCATTCAATCCGTCTTTAGCGGACCGAACCTTCTCAACCACTGTACCCATAAGGGTACGGTGTTCCTCCATAATGGAAGTGCGCTGAAGAGCTTCCACCAGAGTGTCTGGCACCTCCGGATTGACAGAGGTCACTGGCGGAGTTGACGCGCCCCCTTCTTTCAAAGGAGGATCCTCACCTGATTCCGGAGCCGTGCGGGTCTCCAGAATGACATTCGGTCGGGGGTCGAATTGGGCATGGCCCCCGTTGCCAGTCTTCATGGGGGTCGGCCCCCCATGTTTTCGGCAGCAGAGGTATTATCCTTTGGCGCCACTTCGACGGCCTCCCACACCTCTCCATGACCTAGAGAGGTCCTTCGAGACAACACTTAAGTGTTGTCTGTAGCAGTGGGCGGAGAGGCCGGCGGAGGCGTCTCGCTCTCCATCATGTTCGGACCCAGCGAATTCCGAGAAGACAATGATCATTGGGGGATATCGCGGGCCAGACTACAGCATGCAATTCAATGTGTTAGAACCAGAAGGCATAAAGCCAGATATATGTACAGTGTCCTTGGATACTTACGATTCGGCCAGGGGCTTCAGCCTGGGGCGCCACTCGGGGATGGCGTCGGCGTACGATTCTGAATCAGCTAACAGGGAGATTTTCCCCTTCTTGGACGCCTCCACCTCTAGGTCCACGGAGGCCGCCCTTTTCTTCCTTCCCCTTAAGGGGAGAATTTCTCTCTTATTCTGCCTCTTCATCTTCGTCATGAGAGGAGAGAGCGGTATCTTTAGACACAACGTATGAAGCACCTTTATGGCGGAGGCCAACTCTGGCCTCCTTGCCCTTCTTCTTGGCCTTCTTCTCCAGCGCCTGATACGGTGCCGGAACCACCATCCTCGTTAACAGAGGAATGCCTGGGTCTTCAGGTAGCGGAGCCAAACATTGGATCTACTCTGCCTTCTTTGTCCAGCCCCGTGCGAAGAATGGCAAGTGTAAGTGCATCTAGTGCCACCCCTAGTTGGTTTTGGAGTATTGACGACAAACCTGGTTGAGGGACTAATGTGTTTGTGAGAATTGCAGGATAACACAGGTAGAAGTCCCTCATTGATTCGGTTTACCTACCGGAGATGACCCCTAAAAATGTATGAAGACATTGAAGACAAAGGTGGTATGTGAAGGTATTCACATTGAAGACTATGACAAGAGAAGACAATTTGTGAAGACTATGGAGCGCGAAGACTTAGTTGTTTTGTTGTTTCGTTTTCTTCTTTGTTGAGTCATAGGAACCACCGTACTGTTAAGTGGGGTCCAAGTGAACTAGTCAGAATGACTGAAGTGATGCTTAACCAAAATCCTATGTCTCCGAGCGAAGACAATGAGAGCAAATCTTATCCAGAGCTGGATAAGTCAGCTTTGCTTGTAGCTCAAGTAAAGTTACCGTGTGTGTTTGAAATCTGACCGTTGGAACACGTGTCAGTTTCTTAGTGACCCAGGGTCATTTCGGACAAATCAGGTCGGGTTGCCTAGTGGCTATAAATAGCTCACCCCCTACACCATAAATTGGTTGGCTACTCAGAGTTAGTGCACGGCCTTTGTCGTTTGAGAGCAACCCACCTCGAAGCCTTTGAGAGAGAAATCCTTGTGAGGACAAAGCCCTAAACACCCAGAGCCAAAGAGTGTTAGGCATCACTGAAGTCTTCCTGTCTATGTGATCTGAAGACTTATTACACTTGAGGACAGTGAATTCTCCAGCCGGTTAGGCGTCGCATTCTGAGCATCCAAGAGTCATTGTGGATCGCCGGCGAACGAAGTCTGTGAAGGTTTGGAAGTCTACCTTGAAGACTTACCAGAGTGATTGGGCGAGGACTGGGTGTCCTTAGCTCAAGGGAATAAGGTGAAGACGCGGTCTTCTGAGTTGAATCTCAGCCTCCCTAACCAGACGTACAGTTGTCACGGCAACTGGAACTGGTCCAACAAATCATTGTCTTCAACGAGCCACTGGTTATATCCTTCCCATGTCTTTATTTGCAGATTGGTCCTTGTGAAGTCATTGCCTGTTTGCATTATCTATTTGTCTTCACTGTGTGACTGCTTGTTCTGATTGGCTTCATACTATCTTCCGTCCTGATCTATACTACCTAGCTGCTATTAGTCTTTGTGCTTTCATTTCATTGAATACTTGACTATGGCTTGCTTAGTGTAGTCTACCTTCCGCTGCATGGTAATAGGTTTATTTCTATCATTTGTCTTCGAAACTTCCATGTTTTGAAGACTTTCATAAAAATCGCCTATTCACCCCCCCTCTAGTCGATCACTAGCACTTTCAATTGGTATCAGAGCAAGGTACTCCCTTGTTTTATGTGATTCGGTTTAACCACCTGGAGTTTTAGCTATGTCGACTGCAAGGATAATCAAAGTTTCCGTTGTGTGCCCAGTCTTTGATGGAACTGAATATCCCTACTGGAAGAATAAGATGCGCATGCATCTGGAAGCCATTGATGTCGACCTCTGGTATGTCGTTAAGAATGGCGTTCCCAAGGCTGGTGAAGGTGTCACCGCTGCTGATGTCAAGAAGTTCGTTTAACTGGATTCCACTACCAAGAACATCATCTGTGGTCATCTGACCAAAGGACAATATGGCCGTGTGAGTGCTCTAGAAACATCCAAGCTCGTCTGGGACTAGCTCTCCAAGGTCAATGAAGGCGTCTCAACCCAAAGAGATCAAAGAATTAGTGTCCTTCGCAACCTCTTCAACCGCTTCAAGAGAAACGACAATGAGAATGTTCAGCTCACGTTTGATCGACTCACTGACATCACAAATGAGCTTCAAGCCCTCGGCGCTACTGAGATCACCAAGCATGAAGTCGTCAAGACACTCCTGAGATCACTTGACAGCTCGTTTGACACCCTAGCCCTGATGATACAAGAACGCCCTTACTTCAAGACACTCGATCCGCCTGACATACTTGAAAGGCTCAACACACATGAGTTTCAGCTTTCTGAGAAAAGAGACATCTACGGTCCCAACTATGGACGAACTTGTGCTTTGAAGGCAAAAGCTGTTTCCTCATCTGAAGAAGAATCTGATTGCAGTTCTGATGATCCTGAAGACATTGGAAAGGAGCTTGCTATGCTTGTGAAGAAGTTCCAGAAATTCACCAAGAAGAAAGGCTTCAGAAAGTCCTCACGATCCATCTCAAGGAATGATGAAGCTTCTGCTCATGACTACAAGAAGAGAACATGGCACAAGTGCAAGAAACCTGGTCACTACATCTTTGAGTGTCCGCAGTGGGACAGTGAGAACAGCAAGAAGAAGAAGAGCAAGGAATATGATATATGATTCTGATGACAAGAAGAAGAAGAAATACTCAAAGTCTTCTTCCAAGTCTTCATCAAAGTCTTCATCACACAAGAAGAGCTCATCTGGCAAGGCTCGTGCGTTTGTTGGCAAGGAAATGGATTCAGAGGAGGAGTCTGCTTCTGAGGAGGGGGAGGTGGAGTCTGAGGAGGAGTCTGATTCTGGCGTTGCAAGTCTGGCTACAACCTACGTTGCCAAGTCCATCTTCAACATTGAAGACAATGACTTCATCACCGACGCCGATGCTAATGACCAGGACAACTCCGCTCCCACCTACTGCTTCATGGCACGCGGTGCCAAGGTAAACTCACGCACTACTCACTATCAAACATCCAGTGAAGATGACTCTGATTGTGGTTCCAAACCCAGCTACAAAACACTTGCTAAAATTGCAACTGAACAACAGAAAGCTATGGAACATATTCAAAAATTGTTAGACAAAAGCAATGACCTGTTAGACGCTGAAATGACTCGATCTCAGCCCTTAATTGAAGACATAAAAAATCTTCATGTTAAGTATGAGGAACTTGAAAGTCGTCATGAAACGCTCTCAACAACTCATGAAAAGCTTTCCTATGATTATCTTCAAAGGAAGCAAGATCTTGAGAAATTGAGAGCGGCTCATGAAGATCTTCAAAAGGAAAGTGAGTCACTTGGCGCCAAACAGATCAGTTTCACTCAGGAAGGATTTGAACCACCATGTCTTAAATGCATTAAGCGTGACAACGCCACTTCTGTTGCTGGATGTTCTACTGCTGCTACTATTGCAATATCTTCAACTATTGATGTGGTAACTAACCCCTCTGCTGAGGATGCCACTGCTATTGCTGATGAAAATGCTAGGTTGAAGACATTGCTTGAAATAGGGATGTACAAAAGTCTCAAAGGGCATCAGACACTATGTGATGTCCTCAAAAGGCAGATCCTGAACCGAAACCCTAGGGAAGAGGGTGTTGGGTTCGAAAGGAAAATGAATGCTGATGGCTCTTACTGGAAACCTGAGCAGTACCCCAAAACCACATGGGTTGCTGCAAAGGAACCTTCAGTGGATCGATCCACCCTATCTGACTTCACTTGTGCTAATCCCATTGTTATCGATGAATCCTTTGATGCAAACTATAAACTATTTAAGAATCAGAATGGTGAAGTGTTTGCCAGGTAGATTGGTACTAACTGCAGGTATGGGCCACCTATGAAGAAGGTCTGGGTGCCGAAAAAGTGTCTGGAAAATCTTCCTGTGTATGTCGTCATGACACCACAAGTGAAGAAGACAAACCCCAGACCACGGGCTTCATATGGTCCAAAGGCTTCATACAGACAGAGGACTCACCTGAGTCATACTAATGCAAATGTTTTGCAGAGAAACCATACCCAGGCCTATGAATATGAGTGCGTTTCATCAAACCGCCATGTTCATAAGACCAAGAACTACTCTGCTTATTCTTATGAGTACTATTGTCCACCTGCAAGACTATTTGCTAGGGCTCCAAAGCCAAAGTTCTCAGATGCTGCACTTAGACTCATTGCTTCGAAGCCACCCTTGAAGATGTGGGTGGCTAAGAAAGCTTAACTTTTTTCTGCAGGGAAGGGTCTCCAGCCAAAAATCAAATGCGTCTGAAGCTATTGTTGGGGACCTTAAACATCTTGTAGGGCGCAAGATCAAATGCCCAAATGGTCTTATTATGTATTTTGTTCCTGAGTCGCTTGCTACTTTCCCTATCAGTCCTAACCTCGATCTAAGCTTTCATAATCCACTTGCTCGTCAAATGTTTATGCTTCACAATTCTCTTTGTGAAGCCTATCCCCCTAACTGCACTGTAGGGTATGACACCAGCTGCTTCAGAATGGATTATTGATAGTGGATGTACTAATCACATGACTGGCAAGCGAAGTCTTCTCATGGACTCAACCTTACATCCATCTGACAAGAGTCACATCACATTTGCTGATACTGGTAAAAGCAAGGTATTGGGTCTAGGTAGAGTTGCAATCTCAAGGGATCAGCACATGGATAAAGTGATGCTTGTTGAATCCCTTGGTTTCAACTTAATGTCTGTCTCAATGCTTTGCGATTTAAACATAATTGTGATGTTTGGAAAATATCGTTGCCTTGTTCTAATGGAATCTGACAAGTCTCTAGTCTTTGAAGGGTATCAGAAAGATGATTTCTACATGGTAGATTTCTCAGCAGGACCACAACTTGCCATATGTCTTCTTGCAAAAGCTTCAGAATGCTGGCTCTGGCATCGGAGGCTAGGGCATGATGGCATGAGGAACTTGCACACTCTTGCAAAGAAGAAGCATATCATAGGCATCGAGGGCGTCAAGTTCAAGAAGGATCACTTATGCGGTGCCCGCGAAGCTGGAAAGATGATGAGGGCCAAGCATCCCTCGAAGACAATCATGGCAACGACTCAACCCTTCGAACTGCTACACATGGACCTCTTCAGTCCCACTCACTACTCAACTCTTACTACTACTGCTTGTCTCTATGGCTTCGTCATTATTGATGATCATTCAAGATATACATGGGTGCATATAATTCTCTACAAGACTGAAGTGCAGGATGTCTTTAGACGTTTCGCCAATCGAGCCATGAACAACTATGGCGTCAAGATCAAGCACATCAGAAGTGACAATGGCATTGAATTCAAGAACACCGGCCTCGACACTTATCTTGATACTTTGGGCATCACTCATGAGTTCTTAGCTCCGTACACGCCGCAGCAGAATGGCATCGTGGAATGCAAGAACAGAACACTCATTGAGATGGCCCGGACAATGCTCGATGAATAAAAGACTCCAAGAAAGTTCTGGCCCGAAGCCATTGATACTGCATGCCATATCATCAACCGTGTTTATCTTCACAAGCTTCTAAACAAAACATCCTATGAGCTTCTCACTGGTAAGAAGCCAAATGTCAGTTACTTTAGACTATTTGGTGCTAGGTGCTGGATCAAGGATCCACATCACACACCAAAATTTGCACCGAAAGCACATGTAGGTTTTATGCTTGGATACGGAAAGGATTCGCACTCCTACAGAGTCATCAACCTCTTTCACTATAAAGTGGTTGAAATTGTGGATGTGCGGTTCGATGAGACTAACGGCTCGCAAAGAGAGCACCTGCCAGATGTGCTAAATGAAGTTCCATCCAGTGAATCCATCAAGCTTATGGGAACTGGAGAAATCATACCGTCTAAAGCACAGCCCGAAGTGGAACTCATCATTTCTGCACCTGATCAACCAGAAGACAATGCTCAGCCTGAAGACAATCCTTCTAACGATGACAATGATCAGCAAGAGCAAAATCTTCGTCCTGTTCATCCTCATGTTGCAAATGAAGTACAGATTGAGAGAATAATTGATAGCATCAATGCACCTGGTCCACTCACTCGTTCAAGGGCAACACAACTAGCAAGTTTCTGTGGGCACTTCACATTCGTCTCAATATCTGAACCCAAGAAAGTTGATGAAGCCTTCATGGAACCTGAATGGATTCAAGCTATGCAAGAAGAGCTTCAACAATTTGAGCTGAATAATGTATGGGAACTGGTCAAGCATCCTGATCCTCGTAAGCACAATATCATAGGCACTAAATGGATATATCGCAACAAGCAAGATGAGCTTGGTCAAGTTGTCAGAAACAAAGCTCGTCTCGTTGCTCAAGGATACACTCAAGTTGAAGGAATTGACTTCGATGAAACATTTGCTCCTGTGGCTAGGCTTGAAGCTATATGCATACTGCTGGCCTATGCAAATCATCATAACATTCTTCTATATCAAATGGATGTGAAGAGCGCTTTTCTCAATGGAAATATTGAAGAAGAAGTGTATGTTGCACAACCGCCTGGCTTTGAAGATCCAAAACATCCTGACATGGTGTATAAGCTCAACAAGGCACTGTATGGCCTCAAACAAGCCCCTCGTGCTTGGTATGACACACTCAAAGACTTCCTGAAGAGAAAAGGCTTCAAACCTGGTTCCCTAGATCCCACACTCTTCACGGAGACATATGATGGTGAACTGTTTGTGTGCCAAATATATGTGGATGACATTATCTTCGGCTGCACTAATCAGAAATACAGTGATGAGTTTGGATACATGATGCAAGAGCAATATCAGATGTCCATGATGGGAGAGTTGAAGTTCTTCCTTGGTCTTGAAATACGACAGTAACGCAACGACATCTTCATATCTCAAGAGAAATACCTCAAAGATTGCCTGAAGAAGTTTGGAGTGCAAGACTGCAAAGGTTACACGACGCCAATGCCAGCTAAACACCATCTGGGTCCCGACGACAATGGTAAAGAGTTTGATCAAAAGGTATACCGCTCCATGATTGGTTCTTTGCTTTATTTATGTGCATCTAGGCTAGATATCATGCTTAGTGTTTGCATGTGTGCCCGATTCTAAGTGGCACCAAAGGAATCGCATCACTTAGCTGTGAAGCGAATTCTTCGATATTTGGCTCACACCCCAACACTAGGATTATGGTATCCAAAGGGCTCAGAGTTTGATCTAGTTGGATTCTCGGATGCTGATTATGCTGGTGACAAGGTGGATCGCAAGTCTACATCAGGCACATGTCACTTTCTGGGACGCTCACTTGTATGTTGGTCTTCAAAGAAGCAGAACTGTGTATCTCTTTCCACTGCTGAATTTGAATACATTGCTGCTGGATCTTGCTGCGCTCAGCTTCTATGGACGAAGCAAACACTCAAAGACTATGGCATTTATCTGAAGCAAGTGCCACTCTACTGCGACAACGAAAGCGCCATCAAGATTGCTAACAACCCAGTTCAGCACTCGAAGACAAAGCACATTGAAATTCGTCATCACTTTCTTAGAGATCATGTCATGAAGGAAGATATTGATATCATACACGTCAACACTGAAGAGCAACTGGCAGATATCTTCACAAAGCCCTTGGATGAGAAAAGGTTTTGCAAGTTACGGTGTGAGCTAAATATCTTGGAATCCTCAAATGTTCTGTGATCAGGCACACATCCTAACACTTATGCATGTTGAAGACTTAGATGTGCAACACACGAAGTAAAGTATATCTTCAATCAATGAAGACTTACATTCTGAGTGTGAATACATTAACGTGGAATTTGACTTCGGAGCGCCATGATAGTCGTGCGCCGTGTCTGGGTCTAATACTTCCTATACGGTGGGTAATGCCACCACCAAATTCTTCCCTTAGAAGTGTTTTTCTCATGGCGTTACATTTTCAAGTCTTCACATTTTGTTTGTGTTCAATGTTAACATGGCCTCATGTTTATCTTCAATGTACTGATTTGGTTTCTGTCCTCTACAACATTCACTTATAGCTATGTCTTCATGTTGATTTTTTTAACTAAGTGAATGTGATCGGACCCTAACCTTTCTATGC
The DNA here is from genome assembly GCF_002162155.2 of Triticum dicoccoides. Taxonomy (NCBI): domain Eukaryota; kingdom Viridiplantae; phylum Streptophyta; class Magnoliopsida; order Poales; family Poaceae; genus Triticum; species Triticum dicoccoides. Next base: position 358,576,771 of record NC_041384.1, on the reverse strand, counting down.
TCCCGTCTCAAGTCTATCTACCCAAATCATATGCATTCTATTGAAACTGTCGAATGTCTTCACTGCGTCCTTGTCAGCAGCAGATACAGAGACAAACATTAAATCCATTTTAAATGCTCAATGCTTTTGCCTGAAACCCGGAGAAGCGGGAACGACCACTCGACAATCCAGGCGTGCGTGGGAACGTGGAACAACCTCCAATGTGTTCCATGATTGCCATGTGTCCTTCAGATGTGAACCGCCAGGGGCACCTGCGTAATAACGTCGTGCCATCCCTGTCTCTATAAATACACGCCTCACCCCAGTCATTATCTCTTCTTCCACTCTCGCACAAACCCTAGCGCCACCGCTAGCCCTCGACGACACCGATGACGAAGCGCTTAGCTGACGCGACCTCACCGACGTCGTCCTCACACCGGCCGCGGACATCGTCTTCTCCGCCGTCGCCGTAGGTGTCCTCCGTCGCCAAGTTAGGGCACGGAAGATCGAACTGCTCGGCCTCCTCTCCCGCTCCGTCTAGCAGTTCCTCATGTGGTAAATAAAACCTCCTTTTACACTCCTTTTGATCCGATAGATCCATCCTTTTCAACCACAAGTGGTTTCTGTTCCCACAAGTTGGATCTATCTCATTCTGCATCTCATAGCATGCCTAGTATGTTCACTTATGCTTCACAAAGTAGTTAGATTCCTCACTTGTACTTATTCGTGGATTCGTACAAATCTGGAACCAACTCTCTACATATGAGTGAATGTCTTTGCACTATGAGGTCAATGTCTTCTAAACTGATTTATCTTCAAAATCTTCTGAGAATGCATATGACCTCTTCCCCTTCCCTCGCACCTTTAATGCTGTCACAGGTACATGTCCGTGGGAGAATCCCTTGGTTCTCATAGTATGCATTCATTTGCAGACTTCTTACAGCATCATATAAATTCTCCTGAAGCCAGTTCTTGTCTGACCAGTAGACGGAAGACTTTGATAGTGTTGAAGCCTTTCAGTCTAAACTTCATGGCAACAGAAAAAATCAGTCAGGAAGGGCGGCAGACAGCGCCGTGGAAACACTGCTAAGGACCTGCCACCAGATCTCTATGAGCTATACAAGTCAGATCCAGAAGAGACCTATGGAGAACGCAAGAACCGAATCCAATGGATTCGAAGACATTGGGCAGAGGAATGGTTCAAGTACAGATTCATCACCGACGAATATGCTGAGAAGAGTGCCATCAAGGTCCCCTAGGGAGATATTATATACAAAGGTCTTCAGCCCAAGTCGAAGTCCGAAGCTATTGCTCAAGGCTTCTACCCCTGCATGATTTGTGGACCTCAGCCTGCTAATGCCGACCCATCCTCTCTGTTATGGTGTCAAGAAGATAATCTCTTCAAGCGCAACTATCAGTTTGCAAAGAACTCGACCAAGGAAAACAAGAAGTCTTTGGGATTAGACTTCAACCCAGGCCCCTCTGCACCACGTGCCGACGGCACACGAGAAGCTGAACCCAATCTTGTTGGGCCCTTCTACAACTTAGAAGGTCTCATCACTCACATAATGGTTCAAGGGGCAGACATGGATCAACCTGCAGACAGCGTTGATTCTGACAAAGTGCCTGCACCACCGAAGCCTGTGAAGCAAATGAAACCCAAGGCTTCAAAGCCCTCTTCAGTACCAAAGGCTTCAAAGCCCTCATCTGCACCAAAGGTCTCATGGGCGAAGCCTCTGGCCACTGCACCTCCTGAAGCCAGTGTGCAGTCTGAAGATCTCTCACGCATCTCCAAGTCTGCCAAGTTGAAAAATCCCATGCAACCCACTGGTCAAGCACTGACCCCTGCTGCTATTTTGCGAAACGAGTATGACGCCATTGATCTGTCCAGCGACGACGATCTTGGCGATGACGCTCTTGAGCAGTTGATCAAGAGCAAGCAAGAGGCGGAAATCTTCAATGATCTTCCTCTCTTTGATGTGGAAATCTTAAACAAGTTTATTGATGAGTGGTTTGATAGCCCAGATGTCAGCTTTGATGATCTTCAGCTTCCCATTGGCCTCAACGTCGCCTTCCATGGAGCCATTGCTCCTGAGCTGGCTCTAGCTCAGAAAATTGTTGAGCTGAAGCATAAGATCGATTATGAAAAGGCTCAGTTCAAGAAGCACATGGCCAAGCTCAATGTTGAAGACATTCAAAACTTCAAGGTCATGATGCATGAGCTCAAGGAGGAATTCCACAAGAAACGAGAAGAAACAAAAGGTTCTCATGAGCGCATGAAGAATCTTGCTGCCAGGTGTGTTCAAGGCTACAATGAATCTGAAAAGCGCAAGGCCTTGGGGCGACCAGGCATCGACCCCAGAATGGCTGCCAAGAAGAAGAAGAAGCCAGCTGTGGTAGAACTAGAAGCATCAAGGCAGGAAGAACCTCGCATTGTCTTCCCAGCCAGTATGACAGGCTCGAAGCCTAAGGTCCCCAAAGTGGCTTCAAAATTCAAGAAAACTAGAGCAGCTAAAGCTGAAGCCAAAAAGCGCAAGACCAAAGCCACCACTGATGATGGTCCCCCAACCAAGAAAAGGAAAACAAAGAAGAGAGACCAGGCTGCTCCCACAGAGCCCCTTCTTGTTGAGCCAATTTCTGTTGCTCGTCCTACGTCTGAACATTGAGAGCGCCAGTTGATAGTTCATGAGCCTGCTTCCATAGAGGCTCCTGAAGCTGAAGATAATCCAGCTGTTGATCCCACCGCAGCTGAAGACATTGGGCCTCACGACAATGTTGAAGATGATGAAGTCCTTCCTCAGATCGAGCACAATTTGGTATCATCGCCTGTGCTCACGCACAACGAGCTCATTAGCATTGGTAGTCCTCTGACGCCAACTGCTCAGGATGCATCATGGGCTGATCACCCACAACAACAAGACACCCCAAGTTCTCCCCAACCTCAAGTCACCTCACTAGTGCAAGATGACAATGACTTTGAGGCCCAGCCAACTCCATCTCCACAGGCGTCGCCAGTGTTACGCAGGCTTCGCAAAGGACCAAGGCCCCAAGTCACTCTTCCAAGCGTTCCAGAAGGAGAAGTGCCCCACCAATCTGTTGAAGTGTTTCCAGAAGCCACTCCAACTGTGAACGCCTCTGAGTCTGAAGCCAAACGGCTGAAGATATTCCGGCTGCATCAGCCGATGAAGAAGAAGCACCACATGATGAAAAAAGAGTTGCTAGACCACCAACCATTCCTGAAGCTGTTCTCGAGGAGAACGTGTCCGACCCTCCAGCTCCTGAAGTGGAGGTTACCAATACTGAGGCGACCACAAAAATTAACACTGAAGCCAATGACGTTGTCATGGCTGAAGCTAATGTGGCGCCTGAAGCTAACGTCACCACCACCAACAACACTGCTGACGACACTGATGTCGTCATGCCCGAAGCCAATAGTAAAGCACCTGAAGCCAATGTGGCCCCTGAAGCCAATGCAGCACCAGACGTAATCATTCCTCCTGAAGCTATTGTGCCACTTGCAGCCCATGTCAACGAAAATGCCAATGCTCCTGTACCCCCTCCAAGACCTCATACTGTTGAGATGGCATTTGATCCTGGTCAGCCTATTATGGTCTGATGGCCCGTTCTGGTTCCTCCACCTGCTGCGGGTCCACAATTTGACTATCATGTCGAGCACATGCCTCAAGTCCAGAAGCCCAAGCCAAGAATTCCAAGATTCCCAGGCACTGCAACCTCACCTGGGGTCTTCAATGTGAATGTCTTCGTGGCACATAACACCTTCTTCAACAGCGCCAAGAACCCTTACTCCAAACCTCGCATTTCATCGGATTGGTTCTGGAGCTATTAGTAGAGCAGCTACTATTCATGCGTCTTATATAATCAAGGGCGCATATTTCCACATATGCGTCTTGACACTGAAGCTATAGCTGGCCTTCCCTGTCTAGAAGAAGCATTGGATTGCTTTAGAGATGCTGGACTCCTACAATTTGTCACAGACAAGGAACATTGGAATGAAGAGCTTCTATTACAGTTTTATGTAACTCTTCACATTCGAGGATACAACAGGGAGCCAAAGACTTGGGTCCTTGAGTGGATGACAGGCAATGTCCATCATGAAGCCAAAGCTCTTGATACCATTGAGCTCACAGCCCTGCCCACTCCTGGCGAATACTATGAACCAGGTTGCCAACAACACCAGAATGCTTTGGAGAGCATTTTTCAAAAGCCAGAACCCAACATGAGCCAAATGCTAAGCATGATGAAGCCTTTGCCTCATGACACCGACTACCCATCTGAATTCTTTGTTGAAGACCTAGAGTATCTGCCTCACACCATTTAGCATATCATCAGAAAAACTCTATGGCCTGTCAAAGGACATTCATCTGCAGCGAAGCTTGAAGGAGCAATGAAGACTTTGGTTTTCTATATCTTCAATGGCATCAGCTTCAATGCTCAAGACTTCTTCATCAGGCAATTGGCGGCATCTGGCTCCGACATTTTTGGTTTGAAGTTCTATGCTCCATGGGTAATGCGTCTTATCAAGCTACACTCTGCCTTCAACTATCAGCCTTCTATGCGCAATCATCTTGTATTCTTGCCAGAGGTTGATCTGTCTGTTGAAGCTATTTACCCAGAGCCTGCTAAGGATCCGATTTATCTTCACAATGCTGATCGTCAAAGTTTCACCCAGCCCATTGAAGGAGTTCAGGCAGTCTCGCGTTTATCCCTTGGCTGGTAACACACGTGCCCCTCGCGCTCAAACTGACGCCGCTAGAAGCACCATTGCCCAAAGGCCTCAGAAGCGATCTCGTGTTCTCGATGACCGAGAGCTTCTCGTCGCGCTACATCAGAAACAGGATAAGCATCATAACTGGCTTAAGCGTCAAATGCAAAGCCTCTTGGTGGACGTCAATCGCATTCGCAATCTTGCCACCAAGAATGCCTTTGTTATACATGAAACCTGTCGAAGGTCTTGGAAGAGTTTGACATTGCTTAGTGCTGAAGCTAATCTGCAAGACGATGGCTTCACAGAAAGATTCAAGTTTGACTCAACTCCTACAAGGAATGCTCACTTGCGTTGAACTCCCTCACTTGAAGACTCTGACTATTCATCCTCAGCTGCGACGGTGAATGCCAGAGTCATCGATGACCAAGATGATGCCACTTCACCTCCTCCAACTTCAGCGCATGTCGACACTGCACCAAGTTCTTCTGCACCACCGGACCTCAACGACGACCCTGCTGCTTCGCCTGCACCTCATGGGAACGAATAGAAGCTTTATGTCTTCAAACCTTTTTGGTCATTACTGACAAAAGGGGGAGAAGCATATGAGTTGATAGTCTTCAAGCGGGTCCATATGGGTGGCTGCTTTACTTTTTGCTACATTTGCCAAGTGCTTACAACTCTCGCTTTTGATTCATTTGGTTCGTTTTTGAGTTGTAACACTTAAACTTGATGGTCGTCTGCTACCTTTTTCGACACTATGTGATGCGATGATAAATTCCGCATGTGCGATGATAAATTCCGCACGAAATCATTTTGGAGACGTCTATTTTTCATTATGCATGTCATTATCTTCATTATATCATTTCATGCATGATGAACTGTCTTCATAAGTATAAGAGGAGCTCCACAAGTACAACCTGCCATGTGCATTTGCATTCAAAAGCAAAATACTTATATGCACATCTTCAGGGGGAGCCTTTGCCACTTATGAAGACAATACCCTATCCTTTACAATTTCACATATTTTATTCCCCGTTGAAAACTTCAACCAGTTTGTCATCAATCACCAAAAAGGGGGAGATTGTAAGTGCATCTAGTGCCACCCCTAGTTGGTTTTGGAGTATTGACGACAAACCTGGTTGAAGGAGTAATGTGTTTGTGAGAATTGCAGGATAACACAGGTAGAAGTCCCTCATTGATTCGGTTTACCTACCGGAGATGACCCCTAAAAATGTATGAAGACATTGAAGACAAAGGTGGTATGTGAAGGTATTCACATTGAAGACTATGACAAGAGAAGACATTTTGTGAAGACTATGGAGCGCGAAGACTTAGTTGTTTCGTTGTTTCGTTTTCTTCTTTGTTGAGTCATAGGAACCACCGTACTGTTAAGTGGGGTCCAAGTGAACCAGTCAAAATGACTGAAGTGATGCATAACCAAAATCCTATGTCTTCGAGCAAAGACAATGAGAGAAAATCTTATCTAGAGCTGGATAAGTCAGCTTTGCTTGTAGCTCAAGTAAAGTTGCCGTGTGTGTTTGAAATCTGACCGTTGGAACACGTGTTAGTTCCTTAGTGACCCAGGGTCATTTCGGACAAATCAGGTCGGGTTGCCTAGTGGCTATAAATAGCCCACCACCTACACCATAAATTAGTTGGCTGCTCAGAGTTAGTGCACGGCTTTTGTCATTTGAGAGCAACCCACCTTGAAGCCTTTGAGAGAGAAATCCTTCCGAGGACAAAGCCCTAAACATCTAGAGCCAAAGAGTGTTAGGCATCACTGAAGTCTTCCTGTCTGTGTGATCTGAAGACTTATTACACTTGAGGACAGTGAATTCTCCAGCCGGTTAGGCGTCGCATTCTGAGCATCCAAGAGTCATTGTGGATCGCCGGTGAATGAAGTCTGTGAAGGTTTGGAAGTCTACCTTGAAGACTTACCAGCGTGATTGGGCGAGGACTGGGTGTCCTTAGCTCAAGGGGAATAAGGTGAAGATGCGGTCTTCTGAGTTGAATCCCAGCCTCCCTAACCAGACGTACAGTTGTCACAGCAATTGCAACTGGTCCAACAAATCATTGTCTTCAACGAGCCACTGGTTCTATCCTTCCCATCTCTTTATTTGCAGATTGGTCCTTGTGAAGTCATTGCCTGTTTGCATTATCTATTTGTCTTCACTGTGTGACTGCTTGTTCTGATTGGCTTCATACTATCTTCTGTCCCGATCTATACTGCCTAGCTGCTATTAGTCTTTGTGTTTTCATTTCATTGAATACTTGACTATGGCTTGCTTAGTGTAGACTACCTTCCGCTGCATGGTAATAGGTTTATTTCTATCGTTTGTCTTCGAAACTTCCATGTTTTGAAGACTTTCATAAAAATCGCCTATTCATCCCCCTCTAGTCGATCACTAGCACTTTCAGCAAGTTCAGTACACTCCTTGGATTTACAAATTAAGGTTATCAGAAAACTTAAGGGAATGGACGAATGAGTGCAGTCGAGCCAAGGTCTTTGGTCGTTTCTAGCCACAACTTCTAGGCATTGAAGAGCAGCTTCCATATGTCTTCGTGGGTCATGCCGAAGAACCGCTGCTGGGTCCGAGGACTGGCCGAATCGAACTCCCACATATAAAGAGTCCGGCGTTGGCAAGGGAGGATCCAGCGAAAAAGCATCACCTGGATCACGTCGACAAGTCTGGTGTTCTTCTCTAACATGCTCTTAACACGCTTCTGTAGCATCATCACCTCGTCAGATGACGGCCAATCTAGGCCCTTGTTAATCCATGATCCAAGCCGCATTGGAGGCCCGAATTTAAACTCAGGAGTGGCAACCCATGTGGCATCGCAGGGTTCTGTGATGCAGAACCACTCCTGTTGCCATCCCTTCACGGTCTCCACGAAGGTCCCCTTGGGCCAGGTGACATTGGGGAGCTTGCTCACCATGGCGCCGCCTCACTCCACATGTTGACCATCGACCACTTTCATCTTCACATTAAAGACCTTGAGCCATAGGCCGAAGTGGGGGGGGGGATGCGGAGGAATGCCTCACATACGATGATGAACGCCGAAATGTTGAGGAAGGAATTCAGGGCTAGATCGTGGGAATCTAGCCCGTAATAGAACATGAGCCCGCGGACAAAAGGGTGGAGAGGAAACCCTAGTCCGCAAAGAAAGTGGGGGATGAATACTACCCTCTCATTAGGCTCCGGGGTGGGGATGATCTGCCTTTTGGCAGGGAGCCGGTGGGCGGTGTCCACGGGCAAGTACCCAGCTTACCGGAGTTCCTTGACGTTCTCCTCCATGACGGAGGAGGTCATCCACTTGCCCTACGCACCAGATTCAGACATGGCTAGAGTGCTTGGGGGGACAGAAAAGATCGGGGCTTGGGCGCTAGAGCTCGAGGGTGGATGGGCTAAGGTAGGAGAAGGCGTGGGGAGAAGAGATGGATTCTTATCCCCTTATAAAGGCAGTGAATATCAAGCGCCCCCCACGAGCCTTAAAACTCACCTATTCCCAAGGGGTCATGCAAAATAGCACGGTTGGATTACACAAACCCATATTGATGAGACATGTCAATGAGGGGACACAATCTCTGCTTTGACAAGACATGTCAATGAGGACCGCGCCTTGAGATATGAAGCAAGAGACTACAAAAGCGGTTCGAGATAATAATAAGGCCAGAACATAATGTCTCGCCAAAAAAGCTGTCAGTGGACATAGCCTATTTTCGTCTAAGTATTTTACCCTTGTGGTCCAGGGTTGTAACTATTATACAAAGCCGGATACAGTTCTTTTGTTCAACAACTTTGAAGTATTCGGAGGAGGAACCTGCCTTGCAATGCTGAAGGCAAATTGCATGTCGGACACATCGTCATTGAAGCCTGGTTCAGGGGCTACTGAGGGAGTCCTGGATTAGGGGTTCCCTGGGCGTCCAGGCTATGTGACATTGGCTGAATTAATGGGCCAAGAAGATACAAGATAGAAGGCCTTCTCCCGAGTCTGGATGGGACTCTCCTTTGCGTGGATGGCAAGCTTGCTATTCAGATGTGAAGATTCCTTTCTCTGTAAACCGACTCTGTACAACCCTAGGCCTCTCCGGTGTCTTTATAAACCGGAGGGTTTAGTCCGTAGGGGCAATCACAATCATACAGGCTAGACATCTAGGGTTTAGCCATTACGATCTCGAGGTAGATCAACTCTTGTAACCCTCATATTCATCAAAGTCAATCAAGCAAGAAGTAGGGTACTACCTCCCTTAAGAGGGCCCGAACCTGGGTAAACATCGTGTCCCCTACCTCCTGTTACCTTCTATCCTCAGACGCATAGTTCAGGACCCCCTACCCGAGACCGGCCGGTTTTGACACCGACACCGCCCCACCACCGTCGGCGACCACTGCCCCACCCTGAACCCTAAGATAGATAGTGGGGTACCTCTCCGGCGAGCCCCCCTCCCCGCTACGGCTCGTTCTTCCTTAACTCCGGCGAGCCCCCCCACCCCCTGAAAATCGACTGACCCAAAAGTTGATTCAGTCGACTGAAGTGTATCTAAATCGGAGCAGCAGCGCAAGGAAGAGAAAGAGCGAGAGCAGCAGCGTGAGTAAGAGCAAGAGCAGATCAGGCACGAGACCGAGATCAAGAGTAGAGAGAAGCGCAAGCGAGAGCCAAAGCAGCAGCAGGTCCTACTAATGTGGACATCACCGCCGAGGGAGCGATGCCGTGGAGGAAGTGGCCGGTGACGCTGCCATGGATGAAGCCGCACCATGTAGGCTCGGGACCGAGCACTGGCAGCACTGTGAGATCGAATCAAGAAGAAAATGCGGCGATTAGTGTAGAACCTCTTTGGTGGCACCAATTAGGCCTCAACTTCATCCGAGGAAGCGGTGATGATGCTGCTCTTCCGGTGGTGCAGGTGAAGACGGCGGTGCGGGAATGGAGGTGGCGCGAAACACGAGGGGAACATCGGGGCAGATCCTTGGAGGTGGAGGACGGGGTGGCTGAACCAGCGGGATGACGAGATCGACGATGGATCCTCATCCGATGCAGTGGATGAGGGATGTCGAGGTGTTGCTATGGACGAGGTCGTCGGGGAAGAGGCTCCGGCTGGGTGGCAGACGGAGGAGGGTGTGGGGCTTCACAGATTTTCACGGCCTTGGTGTATGAATGGGTGGGCGGATGGGATGGGAGGGGGGAACCATGGCTTAGGGTCGCGCTTGTCCGAAATGTGGGGTAAGTTACGAAAGTACCCCCACCGATTTGAGCTAGGCGGTTCTTTCGGTTAAGGGATATCACGGGCATTTCACGTGTTGGGATTTCGTAGGAGGTGGAAGTTTTCGCGCGCGTTGTAATTTTGGGATAGCAAGGCACGGGTTGAGATGGAGGGAGCTTTTGGAGCACAAAGAGACAAAGGTATATCTTAAATATTTCGGGGTAACAAGGCGAGGGTTGAAGAGGCGGGAGTTTCGCAGCCCGATAGACAGAGATGCTAGCTTGAAATTTCGGCATAACAAGGTGCGGCTTGAAATTTTGGGAGAACAAGCTTAACGTGTACAAAAAAAGACAATTCGCACCTCATCACTAGAGAGAGCCATGTCCCGTTTTACTATATTACTGGAAATGCATTCAAATACAACAACGAAAAAACTAAAAAAAATCGGGACAACAAACATAACATGTACAATACCAAATCAATTTGCTCTTCCCTCTACAATAAAAAACAATTCGTGTTGTCCAGCATATGGACTAAATTTGAGTACATTTTCCATGTTTGAATGGGATTGTACTCGGTTTAGTTATACAACCATCTAAATATTATCTTCACAAATAATGGGATTGCACACATGAGATTTGGCAACCAAATTATGAATAAATACCACATTATATCATGTAAGCTTTGAGTCATATATGCATGATTTAGATGTTCGTTTAATTCTTAAAGTTCATCTCATTCAAAATCATCAAGTTTTGATAAGAAAGCTAATCTATTTTAAGATTCATGGAATTATGCATTGTAAAGCATAAAGTAAAAACAAATAATGGCAAATCATGTAGAAAAACATTTGGTCAATTATGATACGTAAGATTCTAGAACAAAGAAGAAGTGCTTGTGTTTTGAGGTTTGTACATTATGCTTAAGTTAACCATGGAGTCTTCTAGATTGTACATGTGTCAAAATCTGGTGGAATGTAGATGATATCCAACGACCAGTAGTGCTCGAATTTGCCATCTCTGCACCATCGGATTGGCTTCATCCAACGACCATCTTTCAAAGTTAAAGTTATTCGCACACTATATAAAAAATATAAAATATAATATATAGGGGTATAGATATAGATATGTGGTGCGAAAGCCACCCATCATATCCAATTAGAATAGTGTGTCCATGCACAGATGCAATGTGGCCAAACCATGTTTGCCATCGGTATCTCAAATTCAAATCAGTCTGACCTTGTTCAATGTGTATACAGTATAGCATGCTCGTTTCCAAACCACACCGTGCATATGTCAGTTACATTCATGCATGCATGGGTTTCAAACATCATGATATCTTATTCAAATATTCGAATTCAACTTTACATTGATTATGACCTCACCTACTCTTTTACACTCACACAGTCGTCTTCCCCTTATAATTGTACCACTAACTTTCTCTCGTGCATGCATGAACACACACTACCACTCGGCATTATCCATTGCTCATATGCAATATTTTTGTTCAGGTCGGTCTCCCATGCATGCACACAGACACACCTCCCCTTCTTCATCATATCGGGCATTCTTTATCTCTCACGTGCATGCGCAACGATCGATGTTCCTTTATGTGTGTGTGTGTGTGTGTGTGTGTGTGTATAGCTAGGTATTTCCTAGTTTTCCACACAAAGTGATCAATCTATATATCTAGTGAGGTCTCACCCTCTTTCCCACATACACGTCGATCAGTCTATACCTCTCTATATAGGATTACATAGCTAATACACCCACACTAATTATATATCCAACGCCCCCCTCTCATCATCCATGCCTTCCGCTTCATCTCTCAGACGCGCGCATAGTGGCGAAGACAGGGGGCAGCAAGGGCCCTGCCGCCCCCTAACATCACTATATATTGAGGCTTATATGAATGTTATCATTAGATCAATTGCTAGTAAAATGGTTTAAGTTGATGAATTGGCCCTCCTCGTAAAGGATTAGCAATGCTTGCCCCCTAGCTCATTTATTTTTCATGGCTCCGCCATTGCGCACAACAACGCACGCCCTTGCCCCCTCTCTTTAAATATCGATCTCACACTTTGCACTCCTTCATAGTCTCCCTCCACTTGGCCCCTCGCACCATCTTCTAGCCCCCCACCGGATTTTGCCACATGTACAATCTAGCAGACTCCATGGTTGAACTTAAGCATAATGCACAAACCTCAAAACACAAGTGCTTCTCCTTTGTTCTAGGATCTTCCGTATCATAACCGCCCAAACTTTTTTTCTAGTTGAATTCCATTATTTGTTTTTACTTTATGATTTACAATGCACAATTCCATGAATCATAAAATAGATTAAGGGCTTATTTGATTCAAAGGATTCTCAAAGGAACTTTGGAGGATTCTAATCCTTAGGAATTTTTCCTATCTTGGTTGTTTGATTCGTAGGATTGTAAACCATAGGAATTTTTCCATAGGATTCATTTGCACTAGATTTCATAGGAAACTTCGAAAGAATCCTATGTTTTTCTATGCATAATCAAACACTCATACAATCATGTAGGATTCAAGACGACATTCCACTCTAATCCCATGTTTTTCCTATTCCCGCATTTTGGAAATTCTACGAATCAAAGAGGCCCTAACTTTTTTTATAAAAACTAATTGATTTTGAATGAGATGAACTATAAGAATTAAATGAACATCTACATCATGCATATACGACTCAAAGCTTACATGCTATAGTGTGGTACTTATTCCTAATTTGGTTGCCAAATCTGATGCGTGCAATTCACGTGTACCTTACTAGTACTTCCATTATGTGCAAAACACGTAAATTAGAATTCCAATGGCACGCACACAGTGTCTCTCTTTCAGTTCATGAAGCCACGTGGCACATGTGGAGGCGTTGTCGTGACCTCCTTGTGTGGATTGATCACAGTGACGTGCTGCTGGTTCCAGAAGAATGTACTCGTCCTCTCTCAGGCACAGTGGCAGTGCGTGCACGAAGCGAAGATGTGCACGCATGCACTCATTCCCTCGCATGCACACACGGGTACACGATGGGATGCATCTTTGTACGAAGATCCACCCCGTGTGATAATTTGACGCATGTAAAGTCCTTCACTACATTGATGGTCAATTAATACAACGCATGCAAATTAAGTGGACGTGAGGCTGGAAGTAGTTGAGAAAGACATTACTACTCCACTGCGTGCATGCGAGTAGTTAAATCATGGGTTGCTACTTCCATTGGTCTCATTCGTATTTTGTGCCAATATTTTATCATATTTTTAAGTAACATAATATTTATGCCTGTCATAAAAAGTGGCACAAAAAAGGGGGCCAATAAATCAGGACGCAGGCAACATGATAAATTTTTGCTAGGGCTACTATTGGTGGCCTTTGTATTTAAATATTGATGGAGTGGAGTAGTACTATCTTTATCTTAGCCTCGTAGAGGTCTCCCAGCGCCTAGGCTTGCCTCCCCGCCTCGCCCAATGGATCCCGCCATGGATAATCCATTATATCCCAGGATCCCGCGGGCGGCCCGCAGCACTGGCGCCTTTGAGCGAAACCCACATGTTTTTTAGAGGCGATCCATTGCTCTGGAATCACCAATTGGTGGCGCTGGAGGACATACCAGGGCTGCATTTCAGGTGGTGGGCAGCAAGGGCATATCGGATCGAGGAAGCGTCACATCGATTGGAGAGAAGTTTGAAGGAGCTGCACCTCGCACAGCACAAGGCAGAGGTGCAAGTCGATCTCAGGGGAGAGATGTCAGCATCTGGTAGCATTCACGGAGTCAACTGCAGAGGAAAGAACATGCATGCCTATGGAATGGCATGAGCAGCCGCTGCAATTGTTCAAATGGGCGGTAGGAGAAGCCAAATCATGGGACCAGTTGCGGTGGCGCCGCTAGGCATGCATCGTAGGCGAGGTGAGCTGCCCTCCTTCCCCATCGGCGATGCAGTGACCTACTCGGTTGCTGCTGCAGTGAACTTGCGGCACCATGGCGGTTTGTAACAGTGACAATCACTCCATCTACATGTATTGTATTCCTCTGAAAATACTTGGTCGTTTGCAAAAAGATGGTAATTGATTGATTTATCACTAGTTTTTGAATGCTTAGTCGTGACAATCACCCAAAGCCACAACTAGAAGTCTCCATCGCGTAATACTTACAGTCGGTCGCACCAATAGACGGTCGGTCGGACCCACGACACGCATCGTCTTGGTCTGACATGTACGACTAGTTACATCACTGACTTGTGTGACCGTATTTGGTAAGTAGTTCTTGAAATTTGTGTTCCAAGAAATTCACCGGGAGCCGTTTCGGTCCTCGAAACCAAAGCCATCAATTAATCTTTAGCTTGTTCCCATCACATTCCAAAGTTTATAGTATAATTAAGTGCAAACCTGCTCAGACCTAGTACGTATCAAACCTGAACATGTTCCCACTATGTAGGTTTTAGTACTAGTGCTAGTACTAGGTTATAAAAAGGGGAACTGGTACCTAGCAGAAAATTACTCTACCTCTTCCTCCTCATAAGTCTTTCTTGTTCGCCCATCCTTGCCATGGTCGGTGTGCAGAGCTATAGGTCGAGAATTATCCGAACTACTCATAACAAGGGAGCGGCAACCAAGGCCGCGGAAAACAAGAGAGGGCTCGCTGCCTCGCAGAGACCTCAAAAGATCTCTCACGGGAAGGCAAGGGCTCCCAGGAGCTCCCTAGCCACGGAGGCGAGTGCTCCTAGGAGCACCCTAGCCTCGGAGGTGAGGGCTCCCAGGAGCGCCCTAGCCGTGGAGGCGAACCTGCCGAGCTGGCGGTGCTGGAGTCATTATCCCTCGATGACATGCCCGATCAACTCAATAAGAAGGAGGAGTTCATCAACGGCTTGGTGGAGCTGCTCAAGGAGAGCCTCGACGACATGCCCACTGAGGTCAATGAGCAGGGGGAGTTGACCGCCGGCTTGGTGATGCTGCTGAAGAAGAGCATTGCCTCGGATAAGAAGGCGATCGGCGAAATACTACAACTTGAGGAGGACAAGGCGTAGCTCTACCACGAGCTCAACCTGCTGAAGGTGGATAACACCGGCTGGAAGAAGCTGCATGAGATGAGTAGTTCCTCGATGAAGATGCTGCAGGCCCTCATCATGGAACAAAAGGAGGAGTTGGCGAAGCTCCGCATCAAGCACCAGGCTGCTATCAAGGTACGTAATGCAGCCATGGAACAGATGATGAAGGCTCGTGTCGAGAAATCCCGCGTCATGGACAGAATGAAGAAGATGGCGGAGGAGACGCGCTAGGAGATGGAGGTTGTGGAGGCAATGAAGAAGCAGTACGATAGCAACCCTTCATGTAGTAGAGAGCAGCATCCCAGACTTATGTGTGCATCTTCCTTCTTTTTTGGTGGTGATAATCTTCCTTCTTCTTTTGCTCCTGTGATTCTTCTTTTGCTTCAGGTGTTTCGCCGCACATGTCACGTCCTCTGCGAGGCATGAATATAACAATGCTACACATGAGCGGCGCCATGGGAACGATGACTAGCAAATTAGATCTTTTCTATCGACATCTGGCAATGGGCTGCCGTGTTTCGTGCTCCTCCATCATACTAGTACTTTACTGGAAAACTTGAGTATACTACATGGTTCTTTGCTCCTCCTCAGGTCGTCGGCAACATTTATACGAGCAGTCAAATCATAAGGCCCCACCTTCCAGCAGTAATGAGCACCCTCGCCTCTTGTGAAACCGACTGAGCGAGACTGCCCCGCCCTCTAGCCTTTTAAAAATGTATACTTTGTACAGTATTAGTATCGATGGATTGCGCCATGGAGCAAAACTAAAAAGGTGAAATTAAAGAAAAAAGGTGGTACATATAGAGAGCGCTCGTCACCAAATTATGCATATACACTGGTACACGTCGGTGCTATAAAAATGGTTTTTAACCCCTTTCCGCGACGGCGTTCGGAATCGTCACCTAGTGAGTGTGGGTGATAGGGAGGTCCTTCCCACACGACCCAGAAACCGTCGGGGATATGCCCTCCAGGCTCACACGCTCGGCAAAATAAGGTCGTGTGTGACACGGCGAGCAATCAAATACATAAATACATACAATAGTGCTAAAAAATAAAATTATACAGGCGAAATCATTTCCGGTCGTAAGTACATCCCACACAGTCGGTCACCGCTAAACGTTTCTGTTCATATATACATCCCACACAGTCACTCCAAGGAAAACGTTTGCACAAGGTGGTGTAACGCAAACAGTTTCCAAGAGAATGTCATGTGTGATTGTTCATTGATCCAACACGGTTTATTCCTAGAAACTGTGTGTTGCCTGAGGTCATCACCCACGGTGTTTTCTCAATAACCGTTTGCAATAGGAAAACCCAATTAGCAATCTAATTGGCCAATTAGCGGGCTATTTGCCCTATTATTAAAAGTCCATTTACTAATCTAATTGACATTCATATTAAGCACATAATATATTCCATTTCCATATTAAGGAAGCAGGATTTCATAATTGAAATACATCGGAGTACAACGTGATATAGCTTCATCACTCAGCAACCCCATTACACAACTACACCAGCAGCAAGTTTCACATGCAACATCTAGAACCTTTCGAAATTAGCATCATAGACGGTACATAGAGAGATGCATCTCATTTGGAAAACTGCTGAAGTGGAAGGCGAGCCTTCATTCATGTTGAAGGTATTTGCAACTTTAGGCCAGTGCTTGTGGATGATTGACTGTCCATCCTTCGACCTCTTCAGGAACACTTCAATATTGAACCGTGGGTGTTGTATGAAAACTTTCCTCACCTCCTGACCATAGAGGTGGTTTGAGAGGTAATCATCAGTGAACCCTGAAAGCAAGGATGTGCATTAATATCTTCTCTATATTGGAAATGGGGCAAAGGAATAAAGAAAGGCAAGGTATAATAGTTAGTACCATCTTGTAAACCTCAGTGCTTCCCATTGTTTCCCTGCAACACATATAAGGTAGTTAGTCATCAGGTTAAGTAAGGGTTCGCATGCTATCAGTAAAATATGTTGATGAAAAATAAGCACATTGCAGATTCATCAGATTAGTTCAAGCCACATGGAAAACCCATTTATCCAAACCAATCATGATTAAGAACTTGGAAATATAGCACTTGTATATGTTTCTCATGTATTAAGTGCAACCAAATTCGATTTATTCCTCACATGGTATACAATAACAGAATGCAGCCACAACAATTGAACTTCGCATTGCAGAATTGAACCAAGCAGTTAACTAAACACCACAACAAATGAACCAAACGTTAACTAAGCACCACATTGCACAATATAAGATACTCCTAATAGAGATCAGATAGTTAACCAAACCAAGCATGCTTAACCACTTGGAAATATAGCAATTGTATTTGTTTCTCATGTATTTAGTACAACCAAATTCGATCTATTTCTCACATGGTATACAATAACATAATGCAGCCACAACAATTGAACATCGCATTGCAGAATTGAAGCAAGCAACTAAACACCACAACAAATGAACCAAACATTAACTGAGCACCACATTGCACAATATAACATACTCGTAATAGAAGATCAGAAAGTTAACTAAACCAAGCATGCTTAACAACTTGGAAATATTGCACCCTGAAGAATTGAACATCACATTTGCAGAATTGAACCAAGCAGTTAACTAAACACCACATTGCACGACATATAGAACATATACACTATAGCGAAAGATTGCATTGTAAAAGTAGATAACACAATTCACTTGAATTTTTAGGGAAAGGCAGTAGCTAGCAAACTAAACATGGGTCCTTTTAGTGACCTAATAAGACAAGCTACTCCTCATTGTTGGAGATATCGATGACGATTGGCTCCTTGGACATGGAAGAGGGCGAGGCCTCCGCATCATGGGTGCCCTTGTTGTAGTGGTGAGTTGCCTGAGCTGGTCCGGGCACCAACCTGCTGGCTCTCGAGACGAGGTAAGCATGTGCACGCTAAGAAAACACCTCGTAGTCTTCGTCGAGGGCACCGATGGTGGCATTGAGAAAACGCCATGAACTGTCGCTTAAAGCAGCCAACCGCGTCGCGGCGTCGACGCGCGAGGCGTCAACGATGGCCTTGACGGCGAGGTGCTCCTCCAAGATTTGGGGACCGGAACGAATGGCAGCAATCACGTCCTCATCCGTGCGTGCGGCCGCGATTTGCTTCTCCACTGCCAAATGCTCCTTGAGATCTTGGCTATACTACGTGCACCATGGCTTAGGCCGGCGCTTATTTGGTGGAGGGGTCGGTGATTTGGGTGGAAGGTGGTGCGCTCGCGTCGGCGGTCGGGGCATGTGGGATGTGGAAGGAGGAGGAGGATGGGGGTCGGGTGTGGATTACGTGCCTGGATAGGCGAGGCCGAGTAGCGTGAAGGAGGGTCACCGGCGAGGAGGCAGCGTTGCAAGCAAGTAGTGAAGGTTTCAACCTGGAAAGGAAGGCGGAAATAGGTGAAATGTGGATTTTGGTAAGGGGGAGGGGGAGGTAGATATTTTCGCGGAAGCCAAAAATTTGGAATCGCTTCAGCGAAAAAACTGGCGCACAAAGTGTCATCAGACACGGTCCCTTATTCAGAGCAGGCTGTGGATTGTAGCCGTCGCACCTTCTCGCGTAAGCCATATGCGTACTATACTCCGACGATGCTCCAAGATATTTTGTGCTGCATCTCACACGGTTAGTTATAATAAACTGTGTAGGATCTACTCGATTTTTCGTCTTGATTTGAATTACATAATGGGGTCACAGCGGCCATGGATGGTGTTTGAATTGCGAGACCTTTTATCTGTAGTGAACATGAAACTATATGAGTGTCCTAAAAGAATTGGAATAAATTCAGGGTTCGTTTGGACATTTTTATGCATTAAGAGAGTTTTCAATGCATTTATGTGCATAATTCAAATTTGAACTACATGCAAATCCTCCAGTGCATATAAATTCGTTGAAAAATCAAATCTGTGTCCTTGGGTGCATGCTTAGGTCCCATGCAAGAAATGTGAATGAATGTCAAACACCCTGCCACCGTCACTCGACCGCAAACATTGAGATACCTAGTTTTTAAATTCTAGTAAATCCAAAACTCGTCTGAAATTCATGAAACTTGGCATGCTATCATGGAGCGGCATCGACATGCCGTGGTAAATATTTTGTCCCGTTTGGGGCAGGTTTGGCTATATGCTTCTCACAAACCAGAGCTTCTCACAACAAGCATGATGGTTTTGGTAGGGAACGCCCCACCTTTGGGGACGAAACGATATGCATAGCGTCTTATTGCTTTCAAAAAATTTCTCGTGTCAACATAGAAAAACATGAGTGTTGTGTTATTTTTTGTGATTTTCTAGGGTTCGTTTGGACATTTTTATGCATTAAGTGAGTTTTCAACACATTTATGTGCATAATTCAAATTTGAACTACATGCACATGCTCTAGTGCATATAAATTGGTTGAAAAATCAAATCTTTGTCCTTGGGTGCATGCTTAGGTCCCATGCAAGAAATGGGAATGAATGTCAAACACCCTGACATCGTCACTCCGCCGAAAACATTGAGATACCTGGTTTTTAAATTCTATTAAATCCAAAACTCGTCTGAAAATCATGAAACTTGGCATGCTATCATGGAGCGGCATGAACATGTCGTGGTAAATTTTTTGTCCCATTTGGGGCAGGTTTGGGTATGTGCTTCTCGCAAACCAGAGCTTCTCAGAACAAGCATGATGGTTTCGATAGGGAACGCCCACGTTTGGGGACGAAAAGATATGCGTTGCCTCTTATTGCTTTCAAATTTGTTCTCGTGTCAACATAGAACAAAAGGAGTGTTGTGTAATTTTTTGTGATTTTTGGGGTTCGTTTGGACATTTTTATGCATTAAGTGAGTTTTCAATGCATTTATGTGCATAATTCAAATTTGAACTACATGCACATGCTCCAGTGCATATAAATTGGTTGAAAAATCAAATCTTTTCCTTGGGTGCATGCTTAGGTCGCATGCAAGAAATGGGAATGAATGTCAAACACCAGGGCACCATTGATTGATGGCAAAATGTTGAGATACCTGGTATTTAAATTCTAGTAAATCCGAAACTCGTGTAAAATTCATGAAACTTGGCATGGTATCATGGAGCAGCATCAACATGCCGTGGTAAAAAAATAGTCCCATTTGGGGCAGGTTTGGGTATAAGCTTCTCATAAACCAGAGCTTCTCACAACAAGCATGATGGTTTTGAAGGGAACGTCCCACCTTTGGGGACGAAACGATATCCATTGCCTCTTGTTGCTTTCAATTTTTTTCTCATGTCAACATAGAACAACAGGACTGTTGTGTCAATTTTTGTGATTTTTCGGGGTTCGTTTGGACATTTTTATGCATTAACTGAGTTTTCAATGCATTTATGTGCATAATTCAAATTTGAACTACATACACATGCTCCAGTGCATATAAATTGGTTGAAAAAATCAAATCTGTGTCCTTGGGTGCATGCTTAGGTCCCAAGCAAGAAATGGGAATGAATTTCAAACACCAGGGCACCGTCGATTGCTGGCAAAACATTGAGATGCCTGGTTTTTAAATTCTAGTAAATCCAAAACTCGTATGAAATTCATGAAACTTGGCATGCTATCATGGGGCGGCATCAACATCTCGTGGTAAAAAAATTGTCCCATTTGGGGCAGGTTTGGGTATATGCTTCTCACTAACCAGAGCTTCTCACAACAAGCATGATGGTTTCGATAGGAAATGTCCCACCTTTGGGGACGAAATGATATCCATTGCCTCTTATTGTTTTCAAATTTTTGCTCGTGTCAACATAGAATAACAGGAGTGTTGTGTCAATTTTTGTGATTTTTCAGGGTTTGTTTGGACATTTTTATGCATTAACTTAGTTTTCAATGCATTTATGTGCATAATTCAAATTTGAACTACATGCACATTGTCCAGTGCATATAAATTGGCTGAAAAATCAAACCTGTGTCCTTGGGTGCATGCTTAGGTCCCATGCAAGAAATGGGAATGAATTTCAAACACCAGGGCACCGTTGATTGCTAGCAAAACATTGAGATTCTTTTTTTTAAATTCTAGTCAATCTAAAACTCGTCTAAAATTCATGAAACTTAGCATGCTATCATGGAAGGGCACCCGACATGCTATGGTATTTTTCATGCCCATTTTGAGAGAAGGCGCACTTGAATAATGACAGCCAACAAAGGCATTTTGAAAAAAATAGCTGCCACTTTAATATCTCAAACGTTTGTATAATTCAAACCGTGTGCATTCTGTTAACCATTCACATGACGCTATGTGTCTTGGTTTTAATGGCTATAGGAGGTGCCGTGTGGACAGCTGCTTGACTGAACGGGAGGCGTGCGAGCGTAGTCCGGTGCGCAGGCTCACCGGGAAGCATACAAGCTATTCAATGCAGGATCTGTGCATCTCTTCAATGTAAACGGTTCAGATTATGGTATGCAAATTAAAGCCAGACTTCGGTGCTAAGCCAAGAGACACTATGATTTGCCAGAATGTGTAGCTAAAAATCAATAGAACCATCTATGTTTTGCAACTAAAATTCAATAATTAAGCATAGATTTCATTCAAACTAGATATTAAGTAGTTGTTCTCACCGGGAAGTGAGACAACCTTGGACCGTCGCTCGCCTCGCTCCCACTGGTCTATATTAATGGCACCGCCAAGCGGCCGCACCCCCATCCTCGCGACACACATAATTCCTCTCTCTCCGCCTGCATCCTCGACGCTGCTCTGAGTCCTAAAAGCCGTCAGTGTACGAGGATGCCGCCGAAGTGCCCCATCGGAGGGAGTGGCGACGCCGGGGCTGCTGAAGCACCGGAGCACGACGTGAATATGGAGACAGAGGTTTCCATCGCCGCCAACAAGGTGGAGAACGAGGATGCCAACAAGCAGAGGAGGGTCAAGAAAGAACCGCAAGCTACTCCAGCAAGCCTAGACTTCATCAACAACCTCCCCGATGATATGTTGATAGTCATCATATCCCTCCTCCCAATCAAATATCGGGCAAGGACAGTCGCCCTTTCTCAGCGGTGGCGCCCCCTATGGCTCCTCGCCCCTGTCGACCTCCTCGACGCTGACAAGCTCTGCCATGGCTATCGCCAAAGCTTGGATGCATTCTCCCAGATCCTCGGTAGTCACCATGGCCTAATCAAAGGCCTTATCACGGGCAAGTTCCGTTCCAATGGCAAGGACTGAGACAAGATTGACGTCTGGTTCCGATCCCCCGCCATAGATCAGCTCGAGAAGCTCAGTTATAATGATGGGCATATGCGCTTGCTGCCAACGTTCGCGCTCCGCTTCGCGCCCACACTGCGCCTTGCCAAGTTCATGAACTGACATACCCCCCTTAATGACGCGCCCACTCTTTTTCTACCACGACTGAAGCACCTCGAGCCCGTCGCCGTCCGCATCCCAAAGGATGACATGGAGCGCCTGCTCCGCAGCTGTACTGCACTCGAGTTCGTTCGTCTTGAGGCGATGAATTGGTCGAGTACCTTGCACATCACCTCCAGGACTCTCCGGACTATTTATGTGTGTTGCTGATGCTGCAATGAGAGATCACAAAAGGTGGACCACAATATGGTCATCCAGGACACACCTTCACTTGAGAGATTACTTGTAGTTGATCAACAAGGTCGAACAAGAATCAATGTCATTTCTGGAAATTGAAAGTGGTAGGCTACTCGTCTGTCAAATACTACAACTTTCAGGTACAACAGTCGCCGTATACCTCTCCTTCTTGATATCAATGTTATTTGTAGTTTTGAAGATGTATGTCCGTTTGTCATCCAGCGAAGCTTCACCCAGACTCTGGGCACAGTGAAGGTATTGGCACTAGAATCCGTCAGCCCCAACCTGGACCAAGTTGCTAGTTGCCCGAGATGCCTTCCGTGCCTGAAGAAGCTGTATATCGAGGTGATGTTCCTTTCCTGTTAAATGTTAACCATAAGGGGGTTCAATTTTTTGCACCTTTTCGCAAGTTTACAATGACAATGTACTACGATTTCTGAAGGAATTTTGGAGGATTTTAGGACATACACCCCCACCCCATATTGGTTGCTTCATTCATATGGTTACAATCACCCATAAGTATTTCTCCTTTGGATTCATCTGTACTAGTTTTCGTAGGGAATTTTTCATCCAATCCAACCTCTTGTGAAGAAGGCTACATGTTTCTATATTGTAATCAAATGCCCATGTTAATCATGTCAGATCGAAGATGGCATGCTGGTGCATTCTACAAATCCTGCAAACCAAATGGACGTGTAGCAGTGTTCAAAACTGCATGTAGGCACTAACACGTTCTCTTCTTTTGTAGATAATAATAGTCCCGGAGGTGGATAATGTTTATAACGACAATCACATTGAATGCCTGGATCTGCATCTCTCAAATATTACTTTGAACTCCTATTGAGGGACCTTACCGGAGATTACACTTGCCAGGTTCTTTCTTTTCACAGAAAAGGTGCTGAGGGTACTGAGGTTGAACACGCATTTAATTAGGAAAGATGAATGGTATGATTATCAGGGCCGGCAGGTACTGCGGAATGGAAGAGCCTCCAAAAATGCCAAACTTCGTATTGGAAGAGCATATGGCAAACCAATTGGAAGTCATTGTGTCAAACCCATACATGACTTGCCAGCGGCTGATCCCTTTTCAGAAATCGCGCAGCTTGCTAGGCATTGTAATTTTTGAATTTGAACCTTGCAATATTTATGGTATTTGTTATATTGAACCGTTTCTGTTCTCTTGTCTCAACGCAAACAGTTCATCCGAGTGAACCGCATGTCATATATCGCACACACCTTGATCTGGGTGACCGATTCTTTTGTGTTGCCTAGTCACAAACAGTTCATCCGAGTGAACCATATGCTGTATGTTGCACGCACCTTCATCTGACAGTCCGTTTCTTTTGTTCTTCCTCATCGAAAACGGTTAATTGAACTGAACCGATTCCCTAAATCGCACACGCAACTAAAATCTGAACCGTGTTTGATGCATCCTCCATCGCAAACGCTTTGCACCCTTTTTGACGGTTTTTACACCACCGCTTGCGATTATTCCATCACACACAGTTTCATCGAAGGGTGTCTGATCGTAGTGTCGTGTTAGCAGCAACCTGCAGTAGTGATAGTTGATACGTCTCCAACGTATCTACTTTTCCAAACACTTTTGCCCTTGTCTTGGACTCTAACTTGCATGATTTGAATGGAACTAACTCGGACTGATGTTGTTTTCAGCAGAACTGCCATGGTGTTATTTTTGTGCAGAAATAAAAGTTCTCGGAATGACCTGAAAATCCACGGAGACACATTTTGGAATTAATGAAAAATAGTGGCGAAAGAATCAGCATTAGGGGGCCCACACTCTGTCTACGAGGGTGCAGGGCGTGCCCCCTGGGGCGCGCCCCCTGCCTCGCGGCCCCCCTGGGACTCCACCGACCTCAACCCCAACTCCATATATTCACTTTCGGGGAGAGAAAAAATCAGAGAGAAGGATTCATTGCGTTTTATGATACAGAGCCGCCGCCAAGCCCTAATCTTCCTCGGGAGGGCAGATCTGGAGTCCGTTTGGGGGCACCGAAGAGCGGAATCCGTTGCCATCGTCATCATCAACCATCCTCCTTCACCAATTTCATGATGCTCACCGCCGTGTGTGAGTAACTTATCGTAGGCTTGCTGGACGGTGATGGGTTGGATGAGATTTACCATGTAATCGAGTTAGTTTTGTTTGGGTTTGATCCCCAGTATCCATTATGTTCTAACATTGATGTTGCTATGACTTTGCTATGCTTAATGCTTGTCACTAGGGCCCGAGTGCCATGATTTCAGATCTGAATCTATTATGTTTTCATGAATATATGTGAGTTCTTGATCCTATCTTGCAAGTAAATAGTCACCTACTATGTGTTATGATCCGGCAACCCCGAAGTGACAATAATTGGGACCAGTCCCGGTGATGACCGTAGTTTGAGGACTTCATGTATTCACTAAGTGTTAATGCTTTGGTCCGGTACTCTATTAAAAGGAGGCCTTAATGTCCCTTAGTTTCCAATAGGACCCCGCTGCCACGGGAGGGTAGGACAAAAGATGTCATGCAAGTTCTTTTCCATATGCACGTATGACTATATTCGAAATACATGCCTACATTACATTGATGAACTGGAGCTAGTTCTGTGTCACCCTATGTTATAACTGTTGCACAAGGAATCGCATCCGACGTAATTATCCATCATTGATCCATTGTCTACGACCTTTTCACATATTTATCTTTGCTTAGTTACTTTTCCATTGCCACTGTTATGATTGTTACAAAAACTACTACTGTTACTTTTGCCACCATTACCGTTACTTCCATACTACTTTGCTACTAAATACTTTGCTACAGATATTAAGTCCTTTAGGTGTGGTTGAATTGACAACTCAACTGCTAATACTTGAGAATATTCTTTGGCTCCCCTTGTGTCGAATCAATAAATTTGGGTTGAATATGCTATCCTCAAAAACTGTTGCGATCCCCTATACTTATGGGTTATCAAGACTATTTTCTGGCGCCATTGTCGGGGAGCATAGCTCTATTCTTTGAGTCACTTGGGAATTATATCTGTTGATCACTATGAGGAACTTGAAAGATGAAAGAATCAATATTTTTCCCTCAACTACGAGGGGAGGTAAGGAACTGCCATCTAGCTCTGCACTTGACTCACCTTCTGTTATGAGTAAATTTGCGACACCTACACCTGTTATTGATTCTGAGATGTCGCATGTTATTGATGATGCCACTTTTGCTATGCGTGATGCTTATGATGAAACTACTTCTATGCTTGATAATACCGTGCCATTAGGTGAATTTCTTGATGAACAACTTGCTAGGGTTATAGAAAATGAAATTATTGAAATAGATAATATTGATGAAAGTGATAATGAAGATTCTCCCCATAGATATGAATTGTTTGATGTGCTTGAGGGTTATGTTATGATCTTAAGAAACTGTTAGCTAAGCTGAAAGAAAAGTCTTTGGATGCTAGAATGAAATATGACCCTGCTTTTGTTACTTCACCTATCTTTATTTCTAATAAGTATTATGATTTCTCTGTCGATCCTGAGTTAATTACTTTGGTTGAATCTGATCCTTTTTATGGCTATGAATCTTAAACTGTTGTGGCACATCTTACTAAATTGAATGATATAGCCACCCTATTCACTCATGAGGAAAAAATTCGTTACTACTATATCCTTAAGTTATTTCTGTTCTCATTAAAGGGTGATGCTAAAACATGGTTTAATTCTCTTGCTCCTGGTTGTGTGCATAGTCCCCAGGATATGATTTATTACTTCTCTGCTAAATATTTCCCCGCTCATAAGAAACAAGCTGCCTTCAGGTAAATATGTAATTTTGTGCAAATTGAAGAAGAGAGTCTCCCATAAGCTTGGGGGAGGCTTCTCAAATTACTTAATGCTTTGCCTGATCATTCTCTCAAGAAAAATGTAATACTTGATATCTTTTATAATGGACTAACCGATGCTTCCAGAGACAACCTGGATAGTTGTGCTGGTTGTGTTTTTAGGGAAAGAACTGTTGAGAAAGCTGAATTGCTATTGAATAATATGTTAAGTAATGATAATGATTGGACACTTCCTGAACTAACTCCTAAGACAACCCCGAAGAAAAGGGGTATTCTATTTCTCAGTCCAGAAGATATGCAAGAGGCAACGAAATATATGAAAGAAAAGGGTATTAAAGCTGAAGATGTTAAGAATTTACCACCTATTGAAGAAATACATGGTCTTAATAACCTCACACATGTATTAAAGGTAAATTCTCTCTATAGATTTTATGAAGGTGATATTCCTCGTAATAAGTCTGCTAGACAATGCTTGGATGAGTTTGATAATTTTATTGTTAAACAAGAAAACATCAATGCTTATGTTGGTAGACAATTGAAACGTAATGCTTATATGGTTGAACACTTGAGTGATTATATGTCTAGAGTTAAAAGTGACCTTAAACTTATTAGTAAATATGCTTCTATGGTTACCGCTTAGGTAGAACAAGTGCTTAAAGCACAAGATGATTTTCTTAATGAATTAAAAAATAAGAAAAATGATAATGCTCACTGGTACGCGTCGGTCCTAAATAAATAGTTTTTAACCCCTTTCCGCGACGACATTTGGAACCGTCCCAAGTGAGAGAGTGCTATATGGTGTCCTTCCCACACGACCCAGAAATCATCGAGGATAGGCCCTCCTGGGACCCAGGCTGGGGCCGTGTGCGATCGGGCGAGGCATCGAAACCCCATCATTTCTGTAGGTATGTAGATCCCACATGGTAATTCGAGAAAATCATTTCCGTAGGTATGTACATCCCACCCGGTGAATCCCAAAAAAACATTTCCATTAGTATGTATATCACACACAGTCAATCCAAGGAATACGTTTCTGTTCTTATGTACATCCCACACAGTCAATCCAGGGAACACATTTTCGTTCGGACGTACATCCCACACAGTTTTATTTCTAGGCTCGTGTGTGAAAGGTGTAACTATCACACACGGTTTGCCATGGTTAACTGTTTGCTTTTATCAACTATATCACACATGATTTGATGAAGAAAACTATGTGGCATTGGGCTATCCATCGCAAGCGCATTTACTGCTAGAACCGTTTGCAAAGGTCAATGACACATTTAGTAGGTTTATTAGTTTACAATTAATAATTCCAGTATTACGCAAATTCACATTTCATATCGAACAGTTGTTTGCCAATTTCATACCAGACACATAAATATATTATAACATCATAGTACAGTAGCTACATGAAAACAGAACAGTACAACATATAGCTAGTTCAACTTCATAAGAACAATATATACATTTCCCTAATCGACATCATCCAGGCTCGTCTGATCCACCTCTGCTTTCAGTTCAGTAAGAACCCGTTTTGCACGAGCCAACTGGGAAAGTGCCTCCTCCTTCGCCAACACCATCTTAGCAAAGTCTGATTTCAAAAATCTGAGCTCATTCTCCACCTTCAACTTTTTATCCCACATCTTGAAAGCATTGACAACACTTTCTCTAAGCCTACGTGTGTTCTCTTCCTCATACATGCTCCAGAGCTTCGCTAGGCACATCTTCAAAGACTGTGGTCACTCTTGATAAACCCACTCCAAGTAAGAACACTTCTGTTCATCCTATAATATTTAAAACTAGCTCGGTAAGAATTCCAGGGGAAGGTTTACACAAACATAGAAAATCACCAATGCTTATTTTGAAAAACTGAAGAAACATGTTAATTATGACATATCTTCTCAAAAAGATCAATGTGCAAATGAAATAATTGGTACTAAGACAACAACCAAATTTTGGAATATCAGAAGCCATAATTAACTACAACGACGCTACAAGTTCTTACTCATGTACAATAAATAACAAATTGAACATTTTATGGGGAAGGTAAATATAACTACAACAACATAGCGACAGTGTTTGGATGACAACAAATTGATACTAACAGGTGTGTACATGCACACATTTAGTAACATAGAACTAATAGCACTAAGGCCGTCCACTATGTATGCCAAATTTGGGGTAAAGACAACTGTTGCTACAACTCGCACCGATGCCCTGCACTGGCGAGCCGATGCAGCGGATAAAAAATCAGGGACCCGGACTCCGGAGCACGTAGTTGCTCCGATCCCAGTTCCTTCATGCCATAAAGATTTAGTATTTTACTGCTTGCCTACTCGGATATGTGGACCAAAGTTGGATGCACAAACTGTTGAAGCGGTGCCAAATAATTTTCTAATGACACCGCTGATGAGATGGCAACAATTTAAGATACTAGGTACAAACTGTGACATTGTCTTAGGATGCATTTGGTTGAAGGCGTGGTATGAACGGGTTGGGACCGTGACAGTCTCTGAATTACATCTAACAAATGATTTGTAACAACGAACGAGGGTCTAACCTTCTCTGCACATGCCAGAAACTCCCCCCACTGTCCACAGAATCAAACGCAACTAGCTTCATGCATGGAGATTGATGGTGACAATGAGCATATAGATCTTCAGCCACCCCGCTCCATTCGTTGCCCCTGATGGTCTTAGGGAGCTACAAGGGGAAGAAATGACTCAAATCGAAAGCTGGGTAAAAATCCTTCATTCCAAGTCATAGCCCGAGAGAGAGAAGAGAGGCATACACTGGTGGCGAAGGAGTAGTCGTCGGAGGAGGAACCGCTGGAGAGGTGTTTGAAGAAGACCATGGCAACCCCAGGGGTAGGATGCGACACGACGAGAGCGAGGAAGCGGCTATAGCTTAGCAAGGAAGGAAGGAGAAAACAGGGGAAATGTGACTTGTGGTCGGGGAGAAAAGGGGGTGGGGAAGGGGGCGGGGGTAGATATTTTGGTGGTAGGACAAAATTTTGGAAATGTGGAGGGAAACTTTGCGCGCGGTGCCGCCGGACCATTCACTTTGAACGCGCATGGGATGAGTTTGATAATTCAAATTTTGGTGGAAATTTCCCCGGGTACGTCATTCCATAATTTAACATCGCTTGCTAATTTGGGCACAGAAAAAAGCGTACAGCAGACATACCACACTTACTGAATCGAGAAATTGTAGTAATTAAATAGAGCCAGTTGACCTAAACATTGCTCTAACAAAAGACCAGCATTAAAAACAAAGCCTAAGTACGCATAATTTTAACAAATCTGTGCCACGCCAGCCTATGCATCGCTGGTGTGAGATGAGACCTCGATGACTTGTCCTGGCGACATGCCGCCGTTGGTGGACTCGGCGTCCCCCCTGATGAAGTAGACCGCGTCCTCATCCTCATCCTCAGCGCCGCCCTCAGGGTTGTAGTACTTGTAGTAGTTGCTGCGCCAGAGCTCGCGTTGGTACTCCACCGCCGATTCCTCGACGGACAAACTCTTCTCTTCCTCGACCTCGGCCACGCGCTACTCCTCCACCTGGCGCTCCTCGATCTATGCCACCTCATGCATCTCCAGGTCCCGCTCAGCGACCTCATGAGGAAGCAGGTGCTCCATGGCCACCGCTGCCTTTTCAGACGTGGGTTGCATGCTGGAGTCCGAGGTGCCCTGGAATATCTTGTCATGTGCATCCTTGATCTTGGCGTGGATGGCCTCGACTCGGGCCAGGGCGACATTAGCGACACGGACGGCAGCTCGAGCGCTCTCGGCATTTGCAGCCACCATCTCAGCAGTAGTTGTAGCCGTCTCGGCTGCTGCAGATGCCCTGTCAGCTGCCACAGACGCCCTCTTGGTGGAAGCGGTCACGCT
>NC_041384.1:358535682-358546118 GCF_002162155.2 Triticum dicoccoides | reverse complement strand
GCGGATGCGGCAACACTCTTGGCGTAGGCGGCCGTGCTCTCAGTGCAGGCTGCGACGCTCCGGGGGGGGGGGGATGCGACCATTGTACGGGCCTTCACAAAGCGTTTCCACGGTGTCATCTTTGCAAGAAGGGGGTGCGGGAATGGGGGTCGGAATTCGTGGATTTTGGGGTTGCCGGCACTGGAGTAGACGAGCCGGCGAAGCTTAAGGAGGGAGACTTAAATAGACCCAGATATTTTAATGCAAACTGTTCCTAGAAAACAACAGTGTGTGATGTTGTAGATATTTTTTATTAGCTATGAAAGACGAATTTGGAGTACAGTGGTAACGGATGGTGTTTTAAATGTACGTGAAATTTTGTAGTACTAATACAACTGTCATGTCAAATTTTGGAAAATTTTAGGGGTCATTTGACCTTTTAAGACATTTAAGTGATTTTCTAGCCGCTTAATAACCGTAATTGAAATTTGAACTACATGTACATGCAACAGCTAACCATAACGGTTTGAAAACTCATATTTTGTGTACTTGTGTGTGATTTAATTCCATGTCCAGTAAATTGGAAGGAATTTTCAAACATATTGGTCTCAAGGCTATGACACAATTAAGCATGGGGTGACATGTCATTTTAATTTCAAAAAAATCAGAAACACATGAAACCTTGGTTGATGTAATGTCATGCCACCAAGATGATGAGGAATTTTTTTTGACATGTTTGATGAAAGTTTGGACACACACCACTCACAAACCGGAGCAACTCACTAGAAGGCCCGGGGTTCCGAGAGGGAACAATGCATGTTTAATGACGAACGGGAGATAGCTTCTCTTACGGTCTTCAATTTTTTTTCTATGTTTAACTGGCACTAGTACCACTGTAATGTGAAATTTTCTAAAATTCTAGGGGTCATTTGACCTTTTAAAGACATTTAAGTGATGTAATGTCATGCCACCAAGAAAGTTTGGACACACACCCCTCACAAACCGGAGAAACTCACTAGAAGGCTCGTGGTTCCGAGAGGGAATAATGCATGTTTGATGACGAACGGGAGATAGCTTCCTCTTACGGCCTTCAATTCTTTTCTACGTCTAACGTGCACTACTACAACTGTATGTAATTTTTGAAAATTCTAGGGGTCATTTTGACCTTTTAAAAACATTTAAGTGATTTTCTAGCCATTTAATGACCATACTTCAAATTTGAACTACATCTACATGCAAAATCTAACCAAAACGGTTTGACAAATCATATCTGTGTACTTGTGTGCAAGTTAATTCCATGTGCAGTAAATTAGAAGAAATTTCAAACATATTGGTCTCACGACATGGACACATGCATACGTATGCATGGAGTGACATGGCATTTTAATTCCAAAAAATTAAAAAAATGATCAGAAAAACATGAAACAATGGTTGATTTAATGTCATGCCACCAAGATGATGTGGTAAAAAATTGGCATGTTTGACGGAAGTTTGGACACACACCCCTCACAAACCGGAGCAACCAACTAGAAGGTTCGTGGTTCCAAGAGGGAACAATGCATGTTTGATGACGAACGAGAGATAACTTCCTCTTTCGGCCTTCAAATTTTTTCCTACGTCTAACAAGCACTAATACAACTGTCATGTGAAATTTTTGAAAATTTCAGGGGTCATTTGACCTTTTAAAGACATTTAAGTGATTTTATAACCATTTAATGGTCGTAATTCAAGTTTGAACTACATCTACATGCAACACCTAAGCATAACGATTTGAAAAATCATATTTTTGTGTACTTGTGTCTGAGTTAAAAAATCATCAGATGATGTAAATATCTGGTGTTCAAAAAACAAAATGTAAAGATCTAGCAAGACAACCGCCCCCCCACACACGATTGGCACTCTATCTCGCGGCTTGAGGTTTGGTAGGTGAGTGGCGGGGATAATTAATCGGACACGGTTCTGCATTGGAAACCGTCAGCTATTATGTTCACACACGGATTTTGACTATTATGTTCACACACGGATTTTGCTCCGGGAATCATGTGTAATTCAAACTATAGTACTCGTAAATTCCGGCGACCGGTGTGTGTACTGTCCCCATCGATCTAGATTCTGGCCGCCAATAAATACTACCTTGCTCACGTCGTCCCGCCTGCATTCTCATCTACATCCTCCCCTCGCTCGCCCTTTCTCTCTCTCTCTATCAAATCTATGCCATGGTGCTGCCAGTATGCCCACGCGCTGACGAGGAGTCGCTGCCCCCCGAGGAAGCTCACTCGATTAGCAGCGACGAGGACCCTACATGCCGCCTGACGAGGTTGCGTCGGACCCCCCAACTTTGGATTGGTTTTGGGGCCAGTACAATCTTTGTCTATGTAAGTCGCTGCCGCCGACTGAGAAAGCCAGGCAAGTGGCGTTCAAGAAGGAGATGGCAGAGGAGGAAGCCAGGTACCAGGTGGCCTGTGAAGCCCGTGATGCCGCCTGGAAAAAGGAGGCGGTGGAGATTTGGGGGCTGGCACGCCGTCGTGCCGAGGAGGTGAACGAAGACTGGTACTTCGCACTGGGTGCCTCGTCGCTGTGTGGAGGTGGGCCGATAAGCTCCAGCGTGCCATCGACGAGGAGCTCCGGTGGGCGCCCAACGAAATGGCAAGATCGGCCGCGCGCGTTTGCCAGCAAGATGCAGATCGGTACGTCAAGCGTTGCGAGGTGGAGGAGGTGAAGTACTGCCTCCGCACTGGGCATACGCCATGCACTAGGGAGCTGCTGGCGAGGGGCTGCCGGAATACTCGCCGCAGGAGGGATTATTAGTTTTAGCATTGTTTGTTTTCAATTTTATGCATTGTACATAATAGTTAAGTATCATCACGTATATGTGATGATATTATATATATATATATATATTCTATGATGAACTAATGAACATTATATATATATTATGAATTCCATTTTCTATCTGTTTTTGTACACTAATTTGAATCTAGCTGTTCTCATCCACATATACAGAATGGAAAGCATATATACACACATTGAAATAGAACATATAAGAATGGAAAATAGAGTACACACATTGAAACAGAGCAATACTATGATTGTTGTGAATACATAGCTATCCACGTCGAAACAACTTTTCAAAATAAAATGCGTCCATGTGACCATGACCAGCAGCCCTTGCCTATGGTAGCTCTTGGCTCTGCCTGAACTCGTGCAGGCGTTTGTCCAAGCGGTCGACACGCTCGCGGTACATCTGGAGCGCGATCTCGAGCTCCAAGTTGGCTATTTCATCGGAGATCACCAGCACGAGGATGCGATGGCCATGTTCCTCTACTGCGCCCAAGTGGACTCCTGGGCCAAGGAGGCGGTCGAGCCTACGTACCAGCATGTTGGACTCCAGCGGGCCACGGACAAGGCGAACGACGGCACCCATGCGAACGGCGCGGCGGGCGTCCGGTGCAAGTATGGCGTGGCCGACCTCTGGTGCATGTATGGCGCAATGGGCCTCTGCCCACTCCTGGCGCGCCATCGATCATGTTGTGCGGCGAGCTGCAGCCTGTCGGCGCTGACATGCCTATCTTGATCCGCGGTGCTCAAGCACCATGCGGCAAAGATATGCTCAACCCTGGCGATGACGCGCATCACTGCGTCGTCCATCGCATTGCCGGGGAGCGCCTCGGCCTCGACGGGCCGTGGCGCCTGCTTGTTTTCCTCATCGAGGAGGTTGATGGCAGAGGGGGCGCTTTGGTCGATCGGCATGCTTATAAAAGGTGGATGTGCTACAGGCTGCGCTTGTCACCTTCGTGCGTCACGCGCCGCCTATGCGCAATATCGTTGGGTGGCGGTAAACAGGTGAGGAAATGGCTTGAAACGGTGGCGTGTTCATAAAACAACATCGATTAATGGAAACTTAGCGTAGAAGGAACATCGAGCTAGCACAAGAAGGAGATGATGATCAGATGAACATGGACCACACTAGGGAACCGTTTCTATTATTATCAGTATACGCACACATTTCTGATTACAGACTTGTTGCCGCATATCACAAACATCTTGTTATATTGAACCGTTTCTTCTCTCATGTCTCAACGCAAACAATTCATCCGAGTGAACCGCATGCCGTATATCGCACACACCTTTGATTTGGCTGACCGTTTCTTTTGTGTTGCCTAATCACAAACAGTTCATCCGAGTGAACTGTATGCTATACATCACACACACCTTCATCTGGCTTCCCGTTTCTTTTGTTCCTCCTCATCGCAAATAGTTAATCGAGCTGAACCATATGCCCTGCATCGCACACGCAACTAAAATCTGAACCGTGTTTGATGCATCCTCCATCGCAAACGTTTTGCACCTTTTTTGATGGGGTTTTACACCACCATTTGCTATTTTGGCATCACACATAGTTTCGTAGAAAGGTCTCTGATCATAGTGTCGCGTTAGCAACACCATGTACTAGTGGATGTTAGAGTTATGACTAGAGGGGGTAAAATGACTCAGGAACCTTTGTATCCTGAGGGCCACACAAAGAGATTTGAGAAAGATTCTCAGAGAACTAATGTTGATGCACCTAGTCCTGCTAAGAACAAGAAAATGAAAAATTATAGGACTTTGCATGCTTCTAGTGAACCTGTTGTTGACACACCTGAGAATCCCAATGATATTTATATTTCTGATGCTGAAACAAAATCTGGTAATGAACATGAACCTAGTGATAATGATGATGTTCATGTTGATGCTCAACCTAGCAATAACAATGATGTAGAGATTGAACTTGTTATTGATCTTGATAACCCACAATCAAAGAACCAACGTTATGATAAGAGAGACTTCGTTGCTAGGAAACACGGTAAAGAAAGAGAACCATGGGTTCAGAAACCCATGCCTTTTCCTCCTAAACCATCCTAGAAAAATGATGATGAGGATTTTGAGCACTTTGTTGAAATGATTAGACCTATCTTTCCGCGTATGCGTTTGACTGATATGCTTAAAATGAATCCTTATGCTAAGTATATGAAAGGTATTGTTACAAATAAAAGAAAGATACCGGAAGCTAAAATTTCCACCATGCTTGCCAATTATACTTTTAAAGGTGGAATACCAAAGAAACTAGGAGATCCTGGAGTTCAAACTACACCATGTTCCATTAAAAGAAACTATGTTAAAACTGCTTTATGTGATCTTGGAGCCGGTGTTAGTGTTATGCCTCTCTGTTTATACCGTAGACTTGATTTGAATAAGTTGACACCTACTGAAATATCTTTGCAAATGTCCGATAAATCAACTGCTATACCTGTCGGTATCTGTGAGGATGTGCCTGTTGTAGTTGCAAACGTTACTATTTTAACGGACTTTGTTATTCTTGATATTCCCGAGGAAGGTAGTATGTCGATTATGCTTGGTAGACCCTTTTTGAATACTGCAGGGGCTGTTATTGATTGCAACAAAGGCAATGTCACTTTTCATGTTAATGGTAATGAGCATATGGTACACTTTCCGAGGAAACAACCTTAAGTCCACAGTATCAATTCTATTGGAAAAATTTCATTGATTACAATTGGAGGTTTTGAATTCCCTCTTCCTACTGTCAAGAAGAAGTATGATATTCTTATTGTTGGGGACATGCATATCCACGTTGAGGTAACCTAGTGTTATTCGAAAATTCTCCGGTTTCATGTTATTCGGAAAGAGTTTATTAACAAGACTTGATCAACCTTGTTAGTGGATTCCTTTTGATGAGCACGAGATGGATGAATTTAGAAAGCACAACTCTCTATACCCTCCTTTTACTTTCTGTTATTTACATTAAATAAAGCAAAATAGTATTTTCTGTCTTTTTCTGAATTATCCTTTCAATAAAAATACCCCGAAAATAAAAGTTCTCCAAATGTCCTGAAAATGAAATATGATTTTATGCAGAATATTTAAGAATTTCTAGCACTGAGAACACACCAGGGGGGCCCAACATTTGGCCACGAGGGCACATGGCGCGCCCACCCCCTGGGGCACGCCCCCTGCCTCGTGGGCCCCATGTGGCCCCTCTACTTACTCCAGCACCCACTCACTTTGTCTTCCTCCAAAAAAAATCCTCCCATAGCTCAAACCCGTGTTCTAGTTCATCTTGCTGCCATTTTCGATCTCTTTGCTCAAAGCTCCATTCACAAAATTGTTTTGGGGGATTTTCCTTCGGTATGTGACTCCTCCAATGGTCCAATTAGTTTTCGTTCTAGTGCTTTATTCATTGCAAATTTTTGCTACCAAGGTGACCCTGTTCTTGAGCTTGCATGACAAATTTATATGGTCAGAAGCAGTTTTAATGTATGATATAGCCTCTAGGCACTTGTGGGAGTAGTTGCTATCAATCTTGTTGAGTTTGGTTCACTTTTATTTTGAGTCACTAAAATTTTCAGAAAATTTTCAAAGAAGAAAAATGCATAGGAAAATGTACCAAGGTGGTTCCTCAAGGAAGCAAGAACCAAAGCTTGCGATACATGAGCCGGATGATGAACCACCGAAGGAAGACCAAGTGCGGCCTTGTGAATGGACATTAGAGGAGTTTATGGTCCAAGCAGGCATCAATGATGAATTTGACTCGTATGTGCCTAATGCTGATCTTGAGGACTTCGTGTCAGATAAGTGCCTACAGTACCACTACCTAACTGATTCATTTGTGAAGAGGTTTAAATTTACATCCTCTCACAATTCTCACACTGTTTTATTTGATCGTTATGATAAATAATATACCATGGACCTAGAAGATTTTAATACTGCTTGTAAACTCCCGCAGTGGGGCAATGTTAGTGAACCTCGCAAATCTGAATATAAGGACTTTCTTGCTAGTATCACTGTGGGGGAATCTAGGGAAATCCCACAAGCTACCATAGGGAGCATTCATTTCCCTTCCATACATTATTTTGCTCTCTTTATAGGTAGATGCATTAATGGTAAAGATGAGGCTTGTCACATGTGCGTTCCAGATCTTAGTGTCCTCAAGAGTGCGGGATTAGGTGATAAACATTATAACTTAGGGGCCACTATTGCACGAAGGTTGCATCTTAACGGTACAAGTGGAGATTTGTTTGGTGGAATTTATGCAACTCGTGTAGCTAATTATGTTGGTGTACCCATACATGGAAATGATATGGATTTACCTCCTGCTTATCTAGATTATAGTGCTATGGTTCGCCATCAGTTTCTTGAGAGGAATGAACAGTTCCTCCAGTACCGACTAATCTTTGACAGACATCGCACTGTCCTTGTTGCCCTCCCCGCTCCTACTTTCTTTAACTTTCAGGCAAAAAGGAGATATGTTATAACTAGGGAGGAGGCGAACGAGTATGAGAGGAGGACGGAGGCAGCTCGGCTCCAAGCTGCAGCTCTTCAGGCAGTAGCTGCTGCATCTCGGTACAACCCCAACTACGACTTTGGATATCCGCCAGGCCAACAATGGCCATAGACCAACTTAAGCCAAAAGCCTAAGCTTGGGGGAGTACGTATTTCTCAATGACATTACATTCATGTTCACACACTCATTCTAGTTGTCGGTGCTCATACTTTTTCATTGTACTATCCATGCTAGTTTATTTTCTTTTCTAAGTCTTCTTCTTGTGTGTTTGGAAAACCTGAAGAAAAACAAAAAAAATTAGTTGTAGCTTTTAGCTACTTTACTTTCCATGCCTGTAGTGGTAGTAATTAAAAGAAAACCCAACAAGATTTCTTGCTCTTCTTTTGCTTGTTGGGAGCTTTCCCTTGTAAATAGTTTTATTTCCTTTCTTATCCTTTGGGGGTCGAGGGGAGAAGACCATGATGAAAACGTTGAGTGGCTCTCATATGCATTATTGTTGATTTAACCAAGAGCCCATATTACCTTGCCTTCTCCCTTGTATAAAATGCTTGCAGATTCCAGCTTAGTCCAATGCACGTGCACTATTATTATTACCCACACTGTTCGGTCATGCGAGTGAAAGGCAATAATGATGATATAGGATGGACTGAATGAGATGAGAGAAGCTGGTATGAACTTAACCTATCTTGTTTTTGTAAATATGATTAGTTCATCGTTCCTGATTCAGCCTATTATGAATGAAACATGTTTGCAATGACAATTAGAGATGATAGTTGCTCATGCCATGCTTAATTAGCTAGGAGTTTATAATGGTTTACCTTGCATGCCAACATGTTATTAAAATGGTTGTGATGTGGTATGATAGGGTGGTATCCTCCTTTGAACGATTTGAGTGGCTTGACTTGGCACATGTTCACGCATGTAGATGAAGCAAAATCAACATAGCCTCCACAATGTTTATGTTCACGGTGATTTATATCCTACTCATGCTTGCACTCATTGTTGATTAATCTTAATGAATGTTCATGACTATTGTCGCTCTCTAGTTGGTCGTTTCCCAGTCTCTTTCTAGCCTTCACTTGTACTAAGCGAGAATACTGCTTGTGCATCCACTTCCATAAACCCCAAAGTTATTCCATATGAGTCCACCATACCTTCCTATATGCGGTATTTACGTGCCGTTCCAAGTAAATTTGTATGTGCGAAACTCTAAACCTTCAAATGAAATTCTGTTTTGTATGCTCGAATAGCTCATCTATCAACTAGGGCTGTCTATATCTTCCATGCTAGGTGGGTTATTATCACGATGGTGGACTCCGGTCGTCATTCATGAGAAAATGGCCGGTAACCGGGATGCCCAGTCCCATGCTCAAATAAAAATAATTGCAAACAAAACAACCCGAGGATTGTTGTTAGTTGCACGGCATTCATTGTTTCGGACAAGCCATGGATTGATGTTTGTTGGTTGTGGGGGAGTATAAACTTTACCATTCTGTTTGGGAACCGCCTATAATGTGTGTAGCATGGAAGATATCGAGATCTCTTGGTTGTTATGTTGACAATGAAAGTATGCCACTCAAAATATTATTTATCTCCATTTCAAAATTCGAGCTCTGGCACCTCTGCAAATCCCTGCTTCCCTCTATGAAGGGCCTATATATTTACTTTTGTGTTGAGTCATCATCCTCTTACTAAAAAGCACCAATTGGAGAGCACCGCTGTCACTCGCATGCATTGCTATTAATTTACATTGAGTATGATTGTGACAGGATCTCTTTTACCATGAATTACAATGTCTTGTTAGTCCTTGATCTACAGGGGTGCTCGGCATTTATGT
The DNA here is from genome assembly GCF_002162155.2 of Triticum dicoccoides. Lineage (NCBI taxonomy): Eukaryota > Viridiplantae > Streptophyta > Magnoliopsida > Poales > Poaceae > Triticum > Triticum dicoccoides. Next base: position 358,536,963 of record NC_041384.1, on the reverse strand, counting down.
TCCGCGGTCTCAGAAAGGGCTAGCGAGATACCATCTTGTTATATCATGTTATGATTGTTTTGAGAAAGTGTTGTCATGATCTATTATTATTGCTCGCTAGTTGATTATGCCATTGATATGAGTAAACATGAGACCTAAATGTTATTGTGAATATGGTTAGTTCATAATCTTTGGTAAGAACTTGAATGCTAGCTTTACATATTTGCAACAACAAGATCAAATAGAGTTTGTAAAAGTTTTTCTTTATCACTTTAAGTTTGTCAACTAAATTGCTTGAGGACAAGCAAAGGTTTAAGCTTGGGGGAGTTGATAGGTCTCCAACGTATCTACTTTTCCAAACACTTTTGCCCTTGTTTTGGACTCTAACTTGCATGATTTGAATGGAACTAAGCCGGACTTACGTTGTTTTCAGCAGAACTGCCATGGTGTTATTTTTGTGCAGAAATAAAAGTTCTCGGAATGACTTGAAAATCCAAGGAGACATGTTTTGGAATTAATGAAAAATACTGCCAAAAGAATCAGCATCAGGGTGCCCACACCCTGTCCACGACGGTGCAGGGCGCGCCCCCTGCCTCATTGGCCCCCTGGGACTCCACCAACCCCAACCCCAACCCCAACTCTATATATTCACTTTCGGGGAGAAAAAAAAATAGAGAGAAGGATTCATCGCGTTTTACAATACGGAGCCGCCACCAATGTAACATCCCAAATTTTGAATTTGGAATGCTATACATAGATCATTCATGCATATCATATTTTATTGCATTTCGTTTCACGAATCCTCGAAATCCTAAGCCACTCAAGGACCCTCGGAGAGAGTTGGGGATTTCCCTGTTTTCATATTTGAGTTTTATCAAATATTGAAACGAGGATTTTTGGTTTTAATTATTTTTCTCACCGAAAATATTTCATATTAAAATATATGAGAGGAGATAATATGACTTCTCCAAAATAAATGAAAGATTGGAGGAAAAATATTAAAATCAAATATTTGATTTTATTCGGAGTTTATTGCTATTTTATTTGAATTAGAAAATTGCACGTTTTTAAAGTTGCATTTTAGGGCCAAGAAAATGTTCATCTTGTTCTAAATATTTTATTTAGACGGTGATTTTTTTTGGCATTTTTAGTTTTTTTTATTTTCTAGGATTTATTTAGTTTCGGTGAAATTATTTAAAAAAATCGCAGCACCGGACTGGGCCGAGGCCCAGCCGAGCCAGGCCGCCGGCCCACCTCCCCGCGCCGCCGCCTCCCACCCGGAGACCGCGCCTGCCGCCGCCG
>NC_041384.1:358524709-358535467 GCF_002162155.2 Triticum dicoccoides | reverse complement strand
CGCCGCCCCGCCGCCGCCACCGCTCACCGCTGCTGCCGCATGCCGCCGCCCCGCCGGAGGTATACGCCGCCGCCGCTGTTCGTTCGGTTTTATTTTAAAAACCGATCTGGTTATTTTAGCAACCCTAGTTCGTTTTTAAATCGGTTCGCCGGTTTTTCTCGGTTTAGTTACTTTGTGGACATTCGCCCATACGTTCGTTCTAACGAATGGTGTTCACTCGTTAGCCGCAGACAACGAACGTTCGTTCGTTAGCCTGTTCGTCAGTTTCTTTTTCTTGGATTTTCTGCGATTATTTTCAATCGTGATTTCCGATCCGATTTTCGTTTCAGTTTATCTTTTCGCTCGTTTATCGGAATTAGGCAATTCAAGCGCCTAGATCTTCGTCTCGGAACCATCTTTCTGTTTAATCAACTTGAACATGATTTTGGTACTGTAAAATTTGACCTTAGTCTATATTAGTAAACGGATCTTGTTTCTTTCGCAGTTTGAGTTTCATTGCTCCGTTTGATTTAATTCTTTTCGCAAACTGGAGTTCTTGAGTTCAACTTTCTGGTTAGATCTTCTTATTTGATATTTACCCGTGTTTCGTTGTTTGATTGCTTATGTATGCTATTGTTTGTTTGTGATAGAACACCCGGAGTGCGAAGCGTGCTACTACGAGTCCCTATGTTTTGTGGGTCATCAGCAAGGCAAGTAACACTTTAATCATACCCCTTTATCGCCCAGTTTTTATGCATTAGTTCCAATCCTCAAAGATTGCCTGATTAGGATAACATGTGGGCCGGGAATTAGTTGATGAGGTAGAACCTATTGCCCTGTTATTATCAAACCCTTGGGAGTTATTTCTACGTGTTGCTTATATTGCTATGCTATGCTCGTAGACATGGTTTGGGTGAGTGAAATTCATGACAGATGTGAGATTGTTAATTAATGGTTCAACTTAAGGTGGAAACTTGAATACACATCTGGGTGGATTGTTTGTTGGGCACCTGGGGAATCCAGTGTTGTCCTAGGATATCCCGGAGTACCCGTGTGATAATCCTATGGCCTGCCACCCAGGCTCAAAGGGAACTGAGATATTTTCATGCTAGAAATTTCCCTGTGCAGCCACAAGCTATTATGGGCTCTAGCATAGTTGAGTAAGTTGCATGAAGCTTCCGAAGAGGTGGATCGGCAGGTAGAGGGATGTAGGTTGGTATGGTCTGCCCGGAGTAAGGAGTTAATGCTTCTGAAAGACTGTGTCTCGGTCATCCGTTTCTCAAACACCATGTAGTGCGAGAAATCCCACGGAGGAGATCGAGTCTTGTGGGGAAAAGTGTCAAACCTCTGTAGAGTGTATAAACCAATCATGGTTAGCCGTGTCCCCGGTTATGGACATCTTGAGTATCTAATACTTGGAGTATCCTAAGTATCTCATCACTATTAAATAATATTGTTGGGTTGTTAATTACTTTAATTGGGATTGAGTTGGAGGAACCTTCTCAATGATGTTTCAACTACCATGATAGTTAAATAAAATCTATTCCTTTGTTGTAGGGAAAAATTGGCTTTTCATAAAAACTATAACCATAGAGCTTTCCACCAGCCAAATATGCATGTAGTGATAGCATTATTCTGTTCTTGCTCTACTGTGTTATTTTGCCAGCATATTCCATGTGTTGACCCGTTTTCGGGCTGCAATGTATTATGTTGCAGACTTTTCAGACAAGGAGTAAGGTTCGTTAGGTTGTTGCCGTGCAGCTCAGCTATGCCGTTGGAGTTGATGGACTCACTTTATCTTCCAAGCCTTCCGCTGTTATCGTATTAGATGACCTTAAGCCATATATATTGTAATAAGTTGTCTTTTGAGACATTCGATGTAATAAGTGTGTGATTGCTACTCTGTTATAAAACCTCAAGTACTATGTGTGTCAGCATTACCGATCCAGGGATGACACTGAAGCACAGAGACTTGACCGTTTGAGGTCAGGTCGCTACAAGATGGTATCAGAGCACGCGCTGAGTGTAGGACACGACCACTAAGCTAAAGCCCTAGATCACTATTCTCTTCTCATTTCTGACTCCTCTCCATTTTCTACTCTTTAGGATGGCGGACACAAGGAACAAGTTTGCACAACCGGATGAAGACGCCCCTTTGGACGACACTTGAAGGAAGTCACTAGGTACCTGAACATTGGAATACCAAGCTTCACTGGGACTTACAATGCCACTTTACCAGAAGAGGAGTGATGGATGATTCAAGTTCAAGTTCCAGGAAGGACATTCACGCCAGTCACTAAGCCCATAGAGTTTTCCTTCGATGCACCAACCTGGAGTCTAGGAAAGAGTATGGCAGCTCACATCACCATGGGACGCATTGGAGAAGTTTATCATAAGGAGCTTAAGGATACTATCTATCAGATTTTTGGGCGCCGAGATGAGCAATGGGAGATGATTAGCACCAGGAAGGATAGATCAATTGCAGCTTTCATCCAGGAGTTAAACCAACACATTCGTTGCTAGGAGAACCAGATGTGCGCAGGAATGATTGAACTGAAGAAGGCGATGACTAGGATCATGGAACTGGAGGAAGAACTCAAGGCTACTCGTGAAGATTATGAGGAGGAAATCGTCTTATTAGTGGAGAAGAATGACGATCTGGAAAAGAAGCTAGGAGTATTCATGGGAGACCCCGCACCAGGAGGAGAAGATGAAGAACCCAAGGAGATTCGCCTGGAGGACTACATTGTCATCGACGACACCGACACGGACCCCGACGATAGCGATGATGACTATGAAGACGAAGCTAGAGCAGACATCATGGAGTCTTCAATCGAGGAATATTTTTAGTAGACCACCACATCAGTAGTAGTATTCCACCATGTATATAGTATAGTCCAAGCACTTTTGTAACGATAGTTAGATCGATTGTATCCCTTGCTTGATTGATTGAGTGAAATGATTGTGTTTGTCTCATGTGCATATGGGTAGTGTTTTCTCATTAGACCTCATTCTATTCTAATCTCTCCCCTCTAAACCCATAAGATGCCTCCGAGACGTGACCCCGGATTTACTTTCCCACCAGAGCTCACTTAGTTGATCCAACAGTAGAATACCCCGATGCAGTTGTTAGTTCAGAACCAAGGCAACAACAACAACAATCCACCGCCACCACCACCAATTGATAACTTAGCCCATTTTCTGAGGTTGCAGCCGCCGGTGTTTTCCAGTAGCACCGAGCCGATAGTGGCAGATGATTGGCTCCGCAGGATTGGAAGGGAGTTAACCACTGCAGTATGTACAGATGCTGAGAAGGTGCGTTTTGCTGCACATCAGTTGGATGGACTAGCAGCCTCATGGTGGGAGAATTACACTGTCACCTACCCTATAGCCACTGAGGGAGTCCTGGATTAGGGGGTCCCCAGACAGCCGGACTATATCCTTTGGCCGGACTGTTAGACTATGAAGATACAAGATTGAAGACTTCGTCTCGTGTCCGGATGGGACTCTACTTGGCGTGGAAGGCAAGCTAGGAAATACGGATATGTATATCTCCTCCTTCGTAACCTACCTTGTGTAACCCTAGCCCTTTCCGGTGTCTATATAAGCCGGAGGGTTTTAGTACGTAGGACAACATACAATCATACCATAGGCTAGCTTCTAGGGTTTAGCCTCTCTGATATTTTTCAGCACTCGCCCTTTGGCGACATACTGAACTCATTAAGGTCTCTCTCCTTGTCAGGAGGATCCTGGCCGAACTATGTCCGGCAGGATTGGGATGCAGATGACGAAGAAATTTGCTGCCCACCCACCACCCACTTAGTAGCCACTGTCGATGACTTAACCGACATGCTCGACTTCGACTCGGAAGACATCGACGGTATGGACGTTCATGCGGGAGACGAAGAGGAACCAATGCCCACAGGGCATTGGACAACCACCTCATCATACGATATATACATGGTGGACACACCCAAAGAAGGCAATGGCGACGAGACAACGGAGGATGACCCTACCAAGAAGCAACCCAAGCGCCAACATCGGCGGTGACGCTCTAAGTCCCGCCAAAGCAAAAGTGGTGATACCGACACAGGACATAATAACACTCTGGATAGTGCTGAAGATGGCAACAATCCCCTCCAGCATGATCTAGGACAGGAGGATGGAAAGGCCAGCCCTCCAGAGAGAGCGGCAGATGGAGAGGCGGAGGATGATAATTACATGCCCCCTCCAAAGACGAGGCAAGCCTCGACGATGACGAATTCATCATGCCAAAGGATCCCGTCGAACAAGAGCACTTCAAGCACCGGCTTACAGCCATGACAAATAGCCTTAAGAAAAAGCAGTAGCAGCAGCAGCTTCAAGCTGATCAAGATCTGCTAGCTGACAGATGGACTGAAGTCCTCGTGGCCGAGGAATATAAACTCGAACGCCCCTCCAAGAGTTACCCAAAATGCAGGTTGCTACCCTGACTAGAGGAACAAGCGTATGACGCGGCTGATCGGCCACCTCGTGGCCGTGATAGAGAAGCATTCCAGCCAAAAGCTCATCCTGCACCCCGACGCCATTCAAATAAAAAGGCATGGGGAATTACGCCAGACCTGCGAGACGTATTGGAGGACAAAGCAAAACATGCAAGATCGATCTGCGGATCACGAGGGCGAGCCACTATGCGAGACGACAAACGTCACGCCGGATACAGTAAAAGTAAATCCGGCCGGGCTGAACACAGCGGGCAAGATTCATTGGAGCTGCATCGCGATATAGCCCAATACAGAGGTGCCGCACACCCCTTATACTTCACATATGAAGTAATGGATCATCAAATCCCAGAGGGTTTCAAACCTGTAAATATAGAATCATACGACGACACGACAGATCCTGCGGTATGGAACGAGGATTTCCTCCTGCACCTCCACATGGCCCGCGGTGATGACCTACACACAATCAAATACCTCCCACTCAAACTCAAAGGACCAGCTCGGCATTGGCTCAATAGCTTGCTAGCAGAGTCCATTGGCCGTTGCGAAGATCTGGAAGCCGCAGTCCTCGACAACTTTCAAGGCACTTATGTGCGACCACTAGATGCCGATGACTTGAGCCACATAATTCAGCAGCCAGAAGAATTGGCCAGGCAATTTTGGACTCGGTTCCTATCAAAGAAAAATCAAATCGTCGATTGTCCGGATGTAGAGGCCCTAGCAGCTTTCAAGCACAACATCCGCGATGAGTGGCTAGCCCGGCACCTTGGTCAGGAAAAGCCGAAATCTATGGCAGCCCTCACGACACTCATGACCCGCTTTTGTGCGGGAGAAGGCAACTGGCTGGCTCGCAGTAATAACATATCAAAGAACCGTGGTACTTCGGATACCAAGGACGGCAATGGTAGATCACGTCGCAACAAACATAAGCGCCGCATTAACAGCGACAATACTGAGGATACGACAGTCAATGCTGGATTCAAAGGCTCTAAACCTGGTCAGCGGAAAAATCCATTTAAAAGAAGCACTCCGGGCCCGTCCAGTTTGGACCATATACTCGATCGCTCGTGTCAAATACACGGCACCCCCGACAAGCCAGTCAACCACACCAATAGGGATTGTTGGGTATTCAAGCAGGCCGGCAAGTTAAATGCCGAAAACAAAGATAAGGGGCCACATAGCAATGACGAGGAAGAGTCCTGGTAGCCGAACACCGGAGGACAGAAGAGGTTCCCCCCATAAGTGCGGACGGTGAACATGATATACGCAACCCACATCCCCAAGAGGGAGCGGAAGCGTGCGCTCAGGGACGTATATGCGTTGGAGCCAGTCGCCCCAAAGTTCAACCCATGGTCCTCCTGTCCGATCACTTTTGATTGCAGGGACCACCCCACTAGTATCCATCATGACGGATTCGCCGCACTGGTCCTAGACCCAATCATCGACAGATTTCACCTCACTCGAGTCCTTATGGATGGCGGCAGCAGCCTGAACCTGCTTTACCAGGACACAGTGCGCAAAATGGGTATAGACCCCTCAAGGATCAAACCCACAAAAACGACCTTTAAAGGCGTCATTCCAGGTATAGAGGCCCATTGCACATGCTCAATTACACTGGAAGTGGTCTTCGGATCCCCGAATAACTTCTGAAGCAAAGAATTAATCTTTGATATAGTCCCATTCCGCAGTGGCTATCATGCACTGCTCGGGCGAACCGCTTTTGCGAGATTCAATGCGGTACCGCATTATGAATACCTCAAGCTCAAGATGCCAGGACCTCGGGGGGTCATCACAGTTAATGGAAACACAGAGCGCTCTCTCCGCGCGGAGGAGCACACTGCGGCCCTCGCAGCAGAAGCGCAAAGCAGCCTCTCAAGGCAATCCACCAGTTCGGCGTTTCAAGACCCGGACACCTTCAAGCACGCTCGGAGTAATCGGCAACTAGACCACCTGACACGTTCTGAGCTCGCGTAGCAATGCGGCCCCCACCCCAGTCCCAGCCAAACAGCGAAATCCGTGCCACGCGTACATAATTACGCATTAAAAATACCATGGGCACAGGTGGGGAGGGGGGCACAACTACGGCACGCCCCAAGACGCGGCTTAAACCGCACTAGGGGCTTCCCTCTTTGTTATCTTTCTCTTTTCAGGACTTTAATCTCTGGAAACCCTGACCGGCAGCATGATTGCCGAACACATGATGCAGCAACCAAGGAGGCAGAAAGCTACGTCACACCACGGAACTCGCAGGTGGACTACGATAACGAGTGAAATATTTGCTTTAATACTATTCCTCAGCTTGCCCTTGGAAGGGACATGTCAAACATTCCTACTTTTTGCTTATTGCACTGCATGTATCATTCTGCTTTAACGAACCTTTTCGAATAAACAATGCATAGCATTAAGACTATTATTGCATTCTTCCTTTTATATATATATGTGTTCATTAATGAGACCTTGCAACCGTACACTCTGGTACGGACAATACGCTAGGGGCTTACGCATACCCCATAATACGGCATGAGAAGTCCGAACACTTTCAACAGTGTGGCACCCCGAACTTATAGCATTATATGCATCAGCTCCGAATCATGTCTTTGGTCAATAGTTGGGTTTGCCCGGCTCCTATGTTTTGGTACCTTACGTTCCACTCTATCGGCTAAGGTAGCACTAGGAGAACTACTGCGATTGTGCCCCGATTCTGCTGGGTTAAGCACCTCAGTAGAGAAAGCTAAAACTGACTGTCATGATAAGGCGAGAGACTGGTCGCTGTTCGAGAGGTTTTCGAGTCCCTGAAGACTTATCCCGCTTAGAGCGAGGAGTCGGTCCTGTCCGGCTTAAAGGCGTGTATCGCGCCCCGAATTCGGCCTTCCGAATACCAGGGGCTTCGCCGAAATTAAAAATTATAGAATTCTATGGCTAAGTGAGAGTGATAAAGCATTATTAGTCCAGTTGCCTTGTTCGTTGTGCTGAGCACCACCCTCGAAGGACCCAAAAATGGGAACAAGAGTGCTCAGGTTTATCCCGAACACCCCAGCACTCGTGGCATGGGGGCAGAAGCCGAGGACTAGCCATCTCTCAAATTGGATAAACAGCCAAACAGAAGGTAATATTTTAAATTCAAACAAGTGTTGCATAGCGCATATGAACAAGTTTTCATAACTACAGGATTACACGAGCACGTTTACTCGAATATTATATCTTTCGTACATTCGTCCGCTACAAGACGGGCACCCTTTAGGACACCCTCATAATACATTTCGAGGGTGCGATGCTCCTTGCCCTGCGGTGGCCCCTCCTTCACCAGCTTCACAGTGTCAATCTTGGCCCAGTGTACCTTCGCACGGGCGAAAGCCCGGCATGCACCCTCGATGCAGACGGATCACTTGATAACTTCCAGCTATGGGCAGGCTTCTATAAGTCGCCTCACCAAGCCGAAGTAGCTGTTGGGAAGGGCGTCACCAGGCCACATCCGAAGTATGAAGCCCTTCATGACCTGTTCGGCCGCCTTGTGTAGCTCGACCAGCTGCTTCAGCTGGTCGCTCATAGGCACTGGGTGTTCGGCCCTGGTATACTAGGACCAGAACAGCTTCTCCGTTAAGCTTCCCTCCTCGGCCTGGTAAAACTGTGCGGCATCCGACACGCTGCAGGGCAAATCTGCGAATGCTCCTGGAGAGCTCCGGATTCGGGTAAGTAATAGGTAATTTACTTTCACATGCTTGCTTTGCATATAGAATGCCTTACCCGCCGCTATTTTCTTCATCGCATCAATCTCCTAGAGGGCCTTTTGGGCTTCAGCCTTGGCATTCTTCGCGCTCTCAAGGGCCGCGGCAAGCTCAGACTCTCACGTCTTCGAGTCAAGCTCCAACGCCTCGTGCTTCGTCACGAGAGCTTGGAGCTCTTGCTGCACCTCGCCCACCCGAGCCTCTTGCCTTTCCCGCTCGGTGCGTTCCTTGGCCACTTTGTTTTCGACCTCGGATAGCGCTTGCTTCAGGGCTGCCACCTCGGTCGTGGCCCCTGGCAAATTTACGATGATCTTGTCATTTTGCAATCGCATTCTTTTCATACATAACCATAGACTAGGAATTACTTACCTTTGTTCTCCTCGAGCTGCCTCTTGGCAAGGCCAAGCTCGTCCTTGGACCCTTTAAGGTCCTGCTTCAGTGCGGCGACCTCCGCAGTCAGTGCGGAGATGCCAGCAGCGAAGCCTGCATACGCATATTAACATACTTATATTAGACTCCTGCGATATTGTTTGATCCTCTGTTCGGCTTTTCTTTGTGAACACCGAACAGAGCATCAGGGGCTACTGTCTATGCGGTAATATTTTCCCCATATTTTAAAAACTTACCTCAAAGCCTGTTAGAAGGCTGGCACAGGCTTCAGTCAATCTGCTCTTGGCAGATTGAACCTTCTGGATCACCGCACTCATAATAGTGTGGTGCTCTTCATCGATGGATGCGCTGCGAAGCGCTCCCAGCAGAGTGTCCGGTGCCTATGGTTGGACAGGGGTCACCGGCACAGACTTCTTGCCCCTTTTGGAAGGAGGCCGCCTGCCCAAGTCCAGAACCATTGGAGGTTCCGGCGCGGTGTTCGGCTGAGGGCCGAACTCGGAGCCCTCAGGAGCCTTGCTCCCTTTGCTCCCGGAGTCCGGAAGGTCGCCTTGAGGCACCTCCGGGACTGTCTCCCCTCGACCCGGTGCCTCTTGAGACAATACCTCGGCGTCTTCCGCAGGGCAGGGGGAGGTGGCAGTCGGAAGTGGATCGCTATCCATATCCGACGAGCCCAGGGAGCCGTCCGATGATACGTCGATACGGGCTCGTGGCGGTCTGCATAATTATAATTCGGCGTTAGGAGGAGCGGTGCGACAAAGGTATGCTATGGACTACTCTGGCATCCGGATACTTACGACTTCGCCAGGGGCTTGGCCCTAAGCAGCCACTCGTCTTCGCCTTCGGCGGCAGTGGTGGAGTAGTCCGAAGGGAGGGTCCTTCCCTTCTTGGACCCTTCGCCCCCCGTTGGGGCGGCCTTCCTTTTCTTGTCTCCCCCAACTAAAGGGGGAGCATCTTCTTCTTCCTCCTCGTCTTCGGGGGAGGAGTGTGTCGCAGAGTTATCAGACGATGAGTCCGATGACGCCTGGCGTCGGGAACTCTTTCAGGTTCCCTTGGCCTTCTTGGTCTTCTCTGGCACCTTATAAGGGGTCGGAGTCAGCATCTCCGCAAGGAGAGCATCCGCAGTGTCTTCGGGCAGAGGGGCCGTGTCACGCCCTCGATGCGGCTATATCTCCCACGTGTCGAAGCACGACTTAGAGGCATAACCGCATTGAAAGCAATGTCGCAAGTGAGGTAATCTTCACAACCCATGTAATACATAAGGGAAAGAGATACATAGTTGGCTTACAATTGCCACTTCACACAATTACATGAATAAAGCATTACAACATCCAAATACAATCAAGGTCCGTCTACGGAACCAAAATAAAAGAAGAACCCCAAATGCGACAAAGGTCCCCGATCGGCCCCAACTGGGCTCCACTACTGACCAACTAGAACGAAAAAACACAAAGGACAAGATCTTCATCGAGCTCCTCCCGAGCTTGGTTGCGTCATCTGCAAGGACTCATCGGCACCTGCAAACTGGTTTTGGAAGTATCTGTGAGTCATGGGGACTCAGCAATCTCGCACCCTCGCGATCAAGACTATTTAAGATTATGGGTAAGGTAAAGGTATGAGGTGGAGCTGCAGCAAGCGACTATCATATATGGTGGCTAACATATTCGCAAAAGAGAGCGAGAAGAGAAGGCAAAGCGCGGTCGAGAAACTATGATCAAAAAGTGATCCTAGAACAACCTACGTCAAGCATAACTCCAACACCGTGTTCACTTCCCGGACTCCGCCGGAAAGAGACCATCATGGTTACACACACGGTTGATTCATTTTAATTAAGGTCAACTTCAGGTTTTCTACAACCGGACGTTAACAAATTCCCGTCTGCCCATAACCGCGGGCACGACTTTCGAAAGTTCAAATCCCTGCAGGGGTGTCCCAACTTAGCCCATCACAAGCTCTCACGGTCAACGTAGGAATAGACCTCCTCCCGAGACATTCCGATCAAACTCGGTATCCCGGTACAACAAGACATTTCGACAGGGTAAAACTAAACCAGCAACACCACCTAGATGTGCCAACAAATCCCGATAGGAGCTGCACATATCTCGTTCTCAGGGCACACCGGATGAGCAAGACGTCGGGTAAGCCAGCCCAGAGTTGCCCTGGTAGCCTCGGACATCGCTCAGTTG
>NC_041384.1:358513735-358524656 GCF_002162155.2 Triticum dicoccoides | reverse complement strand
CGGTATCCCGGTTCTACAAGACATTTCGACAGGGTAAAACTAAACCAGCAACACCACCCAGATGTGCCGACAAATCCCGATAGGAGCTGCACATATCTCGTTCTCAGGGCACACCGGATGAGCAAGACGTCGGGTAAGCCAGCCCAGAGTTGCCCCTGGTAGCCTCGGACATCGCTCAGTTGGACCAACACTCAGAGGAGCACTGGCCCGGGGGGTAAAATAATGATGACCCTCAGGAGCGCGACTCCCAAGGGAAAAGAAAAGGCTAGGTGGCGAATGGTAAAACCAATGTTGGGCATTGCTGGAAGAGCTTTACTTAAGGCGAACTGTCAAGGGGTTCCCATAATTACCCAACCGCGTAAGGAACGCAAAATCCGGGAACATAACATCGATATGACGGAAACTAGGGCGGCAAGAGTGGAACAAAACACCAGGCATAAGGCCGAGCCTTCCACCCTTTACCAAGTATATAGATGCATTAATTAAATAAGACATATAGTGATATCCCAACAAGTAAACATGTTCCAATAAGGAACAACATCTCCATGTTCCAACAGGGAACAAACTTCAATCTTCACTTGCAACTAACAACGCTATAAGAGGGGCTGAGCAAAGCGGTAACATAGCCAATCAACGGTTTGGTAGGACAAGGTGGGTTAGAGGCTTGGTTCAACAATATAGGAGGCATGAGAAGCAAGTGGTAGGTATCGCAGCATAGGCATAGCAAAAGAGCGAGCATCTAGCAAAGCAAAGATAGTAGTGATTTCGAGGGTATGATCATCTTGCCTGAGATCCCGCAAGGAAGAAGAGCGAGTCCATGAAGAATACAAACGGACGTTGTCGAACGAATCCTCACAACATGACGTTACTGGATTACCGAGATGAAGTACACCAGAAAGAAAGCAAACAACATAGTAAACAACCACTACAACAACATGGCACGATGCGCAAACAAGTATGATGCATGTCCGGTTTAAATATGCATGACAAGGCAAAGTGCAACAACCAAAACTACAAATTAAGTGGAGCTCAATATGCAACGGGTTGCATATTGACGGAACACCACATCCATTATTTAGTTCAATCTCGTTTATGTACCCAACAATATTAAATGTTGTTAAACATGGCAAGAGGGTGAAGCAAAAGAAAACTACCTATCTAGGCAAGTTTAAATGAGGCCGGAACAACAAACCACAAGTCCGGAAACTCCTTATATGCATATATTAGGTTTGGTACTGTTCTTCCCTAAACACAATTTTAGAGTTATTAAACATGCAAAGTAAAGCCACCATGATAATCTAGGCATTTTTCTACCCCATTTACATATAAAGTTTATTAAATTTGGAGCTACGGTTATTTAGTTATGAATTAAATCATTTTAGCATGGCATTTATGCAAAAACAAGCAAACAATAGTTTAAACATTTTAAACATAGATGAAAGTTGCAAATTATTACACTAGATGAAATTTTAGCCATGTTACATATATGACATGTTTTAAATGGATGCATGGTTCAAAAGTTATTAGCAGTTAAAAAAATAGGGGCTGTTCTGTAAATATATAATGCTCTGAGAAAATTAATAATTCGCTGCCAACTGAAAAAAAACGAACGGGCCGAAACTGGCAGGCTGGCCCAACATGAAAAAAATAAGGGCGCACGGGGGCGGCCTCACCCATGGGCTTCGGCCCGTTTGCGGAGAGGCTTGTGGATCCGGCGGCCCATGGCGATGGCGACATAGAGGCGGCGCTAGGCCTTGCAGGAGGAGCTCGGTCGTTGGGGTGGCCCGGTTCGATGCAGAGAAGGCGGACAACGCTCGGGACGAGCGAGTCACTGCTGCTCGTTTCTGAAGAAGAAAGGCAGCGACGGGTAAAACAGCAACGATGCAGGGACTTGGCGGCGCCGGCGGCAGGGAAGCATGGACCCAGCCGGATCCAGGCGATGCAGAGGGTTGGGGAGGAGCGTCGACAGCTCGGCGTCCTCCAGGCGCGGGCAAGGAGGAGCTCCGCCGGCGGGAATCGCAGGAGGAGCTCGGGCCTTAGGTGCGGGAGGCGCGAACAGGATGCAGGGGAGGCTCGGGCAGGGACGGGCCAACGCAGGCAGCTCCGGACGGGATCCTCCGGATCGAACATAGCAGGGGACAGAGGGACCCTGGGGCAGCTCGATTTGGCCAGTGGCGGAGCTGAAGGCGCCGGGAACGATGGCGACAGGAGCTTGGCGCGGGCGAGGGACTCCGGCGACGAGGCAAGGCGGCGGCCACGGGCTTGGACGCACGAGGCTGGAGATGGCGGGGCACGATGCTGGTGACCTGCTGGTGGGTCTCCGGCGAGGAAACTGCCGGTGGTGACGCGAGGTGGTTGAGATGGCTGGCGTTGGGGAAGAACTCGAGGCCATCCATGGAGTCGGGTGCTCTCCTGTTCGTACATGGTACAAAGATGGAGAGGGAGTTGAGAGAGAGGAGGAGAAGGAAACGGGAAGGAGGAAGGGGAGCAGAAGAGGTCGGTCCTGGTCGCAGGTGATGAAGCTTCGGTTGCCGGCCGGTGCTCGGGCTGTTGGGCCCCCAGGCGTTCATGGCTGCAGGAGGTGGACAAGGGGATCAGGGGAGGCGCTGGTTGGTGCAGACTAGGGAGAGATCGAGAGGTGGAGGGCTACGATTTGGGTGGATCGAGAGAAGATCCCGATAGAGAAGGGATCTGGCGGCGATGGGACAAACTCCCGAACAACAAGGAAGAGCGGGTGGTGGCGGCTTCGGGATTGGGGAGGAGTGGATGGGACAGCCTAGGGTTAGGGGTTGATCTGTTTTGGTAGGTGGTTGCTTTATATATATATATGAAAATAGGATTGAGGTTGGACCCTCCGATCGAAATCGGGTGGTCAAGAAAAATAGGCGAGGGAGTCCAATTAACAAAACAGAGATGTTTTATAGATGTTTGGGGATGATCCGGACACAACGGTAGCGACAGCCCGGGTCGGGTCCGGGACAATTTCGGACGCGCACGTGAGGGGTTCGATGCACTGTGCAGAGAGGGTTTCGGACCGTGCGGTCGCATCGGATAACTCCGGAAGCGAAGAGGGGAAGGAGGATGGACTAGGTGGGCTGTGGCGAGACTACGAGGGGGAGAAGAGAGAGAGGGCCCAGCATCTGTTTCCGGAGACCGAAAAGTCCGACGTATGACCAACTATAATGTCGCTATAGTTTAATGGTTGGGCTATCAAACGAACTCCGAATGCGATGAAACTTGACAGGCGGTCTATCTACACTATAATAAGACCACACGTCAACTCTCATTCCATTCCGAGAACATTTTCCGGCCACTTATAAAATAATATTTCGGACATGCCGCGGGCGCGTGCAAGTGTGTCTGGGCTCAGAACGGACAATAGAGGGAACTGGGGGAACCCGGATGGATGCAGGTTTTGAAAACATGATGATGCAATGCACATGATAACATGATGAAATGCAACACGCAAGCAAATGACCTGGCAACGGCAGCGAATAACTGGACGACACCTGGCACATCGGTCTCGGGGCGTTACAGGCTGGACAGTTAATCTGCCCCGACGTCTCCACCCAGTCATGTCAAAGGCATGGAGATTAGACCCCGCACATAATTAAGCTAGGGGAAATAAAATATCCTATCGGATGTATAGAACTCACCGAATGCGCTCGGCACTTCGCGCTTAGCCCGCGGTCCTCGGTGAGGGAGGGAGGGACCTTGGAGCCCTTGAATAGCACCTTCCAGGCATCCTCGTGTGTTGTGTCGAAGAGCCTGTTCAGAGTTTGGTGCTGGGCCGGGTCAAACTCCCACAAGTTGAAAGCCCGTCGTTGACATGGGAGGATCCGGCGGATGAGCATGACCTAGACTACGTTGACGAGTTTGAGCTTCTTGCTCACCAAGTTTTGGATACATGTTTGGAGTCCGGTCAGCTCTCCCGAACTACCCCATGACAGGCCCTTCTCTTGCCAGGAGGTGAGCCGCGTGGGGATGCCAGATCGGAACTCGGGGGTCGCTGCCCATTCAGGGTCACGCGGCTCGGTGATATAGAACCACCCCGATTGCCACCCCTTTATGGTCTCCACGAAGGAGCCCTCGAGCCATGTGATGTTGGGCATCTTGCCCAACATGGCGCCTCCGCACTCCGCCTGGCGGCCGCTCACTACCTTCGGCTTGACATTGAAGGTCTTCAGCCATAAGCCGAAGTGGGGCTTGATGCGGGGGAAGGCCTCGCACACGACGATAAATGCCGAGATGTTGAGGATGAAGTTCGGGGCCAGATCGTGGAAATCCAGGCCGTAGTAGAACATGAGCCCCCGGACGAATGGGTGGAGAGGGAATCCCAGTCCACGGAGGAAATGGGTAAGGAACACTACCCTCTCGTGGGGCCTGGGGGTGGGGATGAGCTGCCCCTCATCTGGGAGCCGGTGCGTGATGTCATCGGGCAGGTATTCGGCTCTCCTCAGCTTCTTGATGTGTCCCTCCGTGACGGAGGAGACCATCCACCTGCCTCTCACTCCGGACATGGTTGGAGAGGGTTGAGGTGGGAAGTGCGGACTTCGGTGCTGGAGCTCGAGTGTGCGAAAATGGATGAGCAAAGGAGGAAGAAGGCGTGGATGAAAAGGTGAATCCTTATCCCTTTATATGGGCGGATGAAACTATGAGTCCCCACTAGCCTGGTAAAACTCGCTTATCCCCCAAGCGTCGTAATCGATGGCGCGGTTGGGTTACCCACACCCGTATTGATGAGAATCCCGTAATAAGGGGGTCACGATCTTTGCTTTGACAAGACGTGTCAAAAAACTACCTCACGTTATGTGCGGCGCTAGTTAAAGGAAACGGTTCGAATAATTACCGGGCCATGGCATAATGTCGTGTTGCCGAAACAAGTCAGCAAATTAGATTTGCGGAAATATTATTCTCTCTACGGTGGTATGTGGAACTTATTTTGCAAGGTCGGACACTATCCTTGTATTCAAATTCTTCCGTGGTGTATTCGGAGGAGGAACCCGCCTTGCAATGCCGAAGACAATACTGCGCGCCAGACTCATCGTCATTGAAGCCTGGTTCAGGGGCTACTGAGGGAGTCCTGGATTAGGGGGTCTCCGGACAGCCGGACTATATCCTTTGGCCGGACTGTTAGACTATGAAGATACAAGATTGAAGACTTCGTCTCGTGTCCGGATGGGACTCTACTTGGCGTGGAAGGCAAGCTAGGAAATACGGATATGTATATCTCCTCCTTTGTAACCGACCTTGTGTAACCCTAGCCCTTTCTGGTGTCTATATAAACCGAAGGGTTTTAGTCTATAGGGCAACATACAATCATACCATAGGCTAGCTTCTAGGGTTTAGCCTCTCTGATCTCGTGGTAGATCAACTCTTGTAATACTCATATCATCAAGAATAAATCAAGCAGGACGTAGGGTTTTACCTCCATCAAGAGGGCCCGAACCTGGGTAAAACATTGTGTCCCCTGCCTCCTGTTACCATCCGCCTTAGACGCACAGTTCGGGACCCCAGCCCGAGATCCGCCGGTTTTGACACCGACAGCCACTGTTACATGGGATCGGTTTCAGCAAGCTTTCCGTACATCCCATGTCTCAACTGGAGCTATGAGTATGAAGAAGCGTGATTTTCGCAACTTACACCAGGGGAACCGTACTATGGCTCAGTACGTGGATGAGTTTAGCAAGTTATCTCGCTATGCCCCTGATGATGTGGCCACAGATGTCGCAAAGCAGGAGAAGTTTATGGAAGGGCTGACTTATGAGTTGAGCATGCAGTTGATGGTGGCAACATTCAACAACTACTAGGAGTTGGTATATAAGGCTCTTATGATTGAAGGGAAGCAGCCGCAGATTGAGAGCCGTAAGAGGAAGTATGGACAAGGAAGGAATAATTCAGGAGCTCAACAGAAACCTCGCCTAACCCCGAACACGAGAGGACTTGTTCATAATCATGGAGGCCACACCCACAATGGAGGAAGTAACCATAATCATACTGGCCCAAGGTATGGGAATGGGAATGGAGCAAGCAACAATCAGAACCGTTCCAATCCAGCCACACCCGCCAAGAGAGACCTAAGCCATGTTACTTGTTTCAAGTGCGGGAAGACTGGACACTATGCCACGGAGTGCCCTCAAGCGAAGAATGGAAACGACAATGAGAGCGCTGGAAAGAAGCCCAATCCATTCAACAAAGGACAAGTGAACCACTTCAACATGGAGGAGGTTGAAGAGCAGCCAGATGCAGTTATTGGTAAGTTTTTGGTTAAGTCTTTTACCGCCGTTGTTCTTTTTTATACTGGTGCATCGCATTCATACATATCAAGGGAATTTGTGGATAAGTTTAAACTACCAACCCAAATCCTTAGAACCCATCTATTAGTAAGTTCACCTAGAGCAGAGTATATGGCTAGTCAATGGTGCGACCAGATACCCTTGACCATTGGTAGCCATGTTTTCCCGTACGACCTAATAATCTTGGAGTCACAAGGATTGGATGTGATATTAGGCATGGACTAGATGTCAAAGTATGGAGGAAGCATTGACTGTGTTAGTAAGTCAATTTGTCTCACCACCCCTGAGGGAAAAAGGATCAAGTATGTATCTAGCCATGCGCCAAGGAGTAGCCAAGTGAATACCCTCACGGGAATTGTTCAGGAGGAAGTGCATGTAGTCAAGGATTACCCAAATGTTTTCCAGAGGAGTTACCAGGCATGCCACCAGATCGAGACATTGAGTTTTTGATAGAGCTATTGCCAGGTACCGGGTCTATATCAAAGCGACAATATCGGATGCCTGCAAATGATCTGGAGGAGATTAAGAAATAGATCAAGGAGTTGGAGAAAGGTTACATTCGACGGAGTTCATCACCATGGGGAGCCCCAGTGCTTTTGGTCGAGAAGAAGGATAAGTCTCTAAGAATGGTTGTTGATTATCGTGCGTTAAATGAGGTGACGATCAAGAACAAATACCCACTGCCGAAGATCAATGATGTGTTTGACCAGCTACAAGGAGCCAATGTGTTTTCAAAGATCGATCTGCGATCTGGATATCACCAGCTGAAGATACGAGAGAAGGACATATCAAAGACAACATTCACCACACGGTACGGGTTGTATGAATATACGGTCATATCGTTTGGACTGACTAACGCCCCTGCCTATTTCATGAGCATGATGAACAAGGTGTTCATGGAATATTTGGATAAGTTTGTTGTGGTGTTCATTGATGATATAATGGTATACTCGAAGAATGAGGAAGAGCATGAAGAGCATTTGCATTTAGTTCTCGAGAAACTCAGGGAACACCAGTTGTATGCCAAGTTCAGCAAATGTGAGTTTTGGTTGAAGGAAGTCAGATTCCTTGGACATGTTATATCAGGAGAAGGTGTAGCAGTAGATCCCACCAAGGTTTAGTCAGTCACTGAATGGTTAGTACCCACTTCAGTTAGCGAGATCCGCAGTTTTCTTGGACTCGCAGGATACTATCGGAGATTCATTGAGAATTTTTCCAAAATTGCGAAGCCAATGATGGAGTTATTGAAGAAGGATACCAAATTTAAATAGACAGAAGAATGTGAGGCGAGTTTTCGGGAGTTAAAGAAACATTTAACCACAACCCCAGTGCTAATTCTGCCGGATATACGTAAGGAGTTTCAAGTGTATTGCGATGCCTCTCGCCTAGGACTTGGAAGTGTGCTTATGCAGGACGGAAGAGTTGTTTCGTATGCCTCACGACAACTAAAACCGCACGAATTGAATTATGCCACACATGATTTGGAGTTGGCTGCCGTAGTGCATGCGTTGAAGTCTTGGAGACATTACCTTATTGGAACTCGTTGTGATGTATACACGGATCATAAGAGTTTGAAGTACATTTTCACACAGAAGGAGTTGAACCTTAGGCAGAGGAGATGGTTGGAGCTTATCAAGGATTATGACATGAATCATCACTATCATCCAGGCAAGGCCAATGTCGTAGCCGACGCTGTGAGTCGGAAGAGTTATGTTAATACCCTAGTGAGCACGGGATTGCCAAAGGAGTTGGTAGAGGATCTCAGGGAACTTCGATTGGAGATTGTTCCTAGAGGTTTTGTTTCAACAATGGAAGTTTAGTCTACATTGTTAGAAAAGATTCGACAAGCTCAGAAGGATGACAAAGAGATTGCTGAGATAAAAGAGAGAATGAGCAAAGGAAAGGCCAAAGGTTTTCGTGAGGATGAGCACGACACCTTATGGTTTGAGGACCGTGTTTATGTGCCCAATAACCCAGAGATGAGGAAGTTAATACTTCAGGAGGCTCATGACTCACCATACTCGATACACCCCGGAAACACTAAGATGTATTTGGATTTGAAGGAACATTTCTGGTAGGGATGGCAATGGGTCGGGTTTGGAGCGGGTGGAGCTGGTCCAAATCCAACCCATGACCCATCTTCCTACCCTCTGCCCATCCACCAAATTATCCATGGGCAAAACTTGTGCCCATGTCCAAACCCACTGGATACCCACAAACCCATGGAGCTCCATGGGCATAGAAAGGTCAGCATGAAGCCTTCCCAAAGAGCAAATTAACTCATCATCATTCACTCACAAATGACAACATAAGCTACATGCATAAGTAGGCAACAAATAATACGATGAGTCCTTAAGTGTGACATACCAGAGGTTGATTCTCCAGCATATAACTCATGGAACAAGTTGCATATTTCTTGCCATTTCCCATTGATTCGCTCTTTCTACTATCACTGGCATATGGCCCCACATGGCATACGAGTATCCATTGGATATCCATGGAGCACAAACTATAACCATGCCCAACCCGGCTGTTCGTGGGTATCCATATCCATGGACCCATGGGCAAAAATGTGCTCCATACCCTTGCCAATCGGGTCGGGTATCCATGGGTATCCAGATGCGTGGATAAAATTGCCATCCCTAGTTTCTGGTGGACTGGTATAAAGAAGGATATTGCCGAGTATGTAGCCGTATGTGATGTATGTCAGAGAGTGAAGGCTGAGCATCAAAAGCCAGCAGGATTGTTACAACCTATGCCGATACCCGAATGGAAGTGGGATAAACTTGGCATGGATTTTATCAACGGATTACCCAGGACCAAATCAGGATATGATTATATGGGTAGTAGTTGATCGCTTGAAAGTAGCTCACTTTATTCCAGTGAAAACCACCTATACAAGTGCAAAGTTGGCCAAGATATATATGACCAGGATCGTATGTCTGCATGGAGTTTTGAGGACCATCGTATCAGATAGAGGAACACAGTTTACTTCAAAGTTTTGGCATCAGCTGCACCAAACTTTGGGGACAAGGTTGGAGTTCAGTACAACATTCCACCCGCAAACTGATGGACAGACCAAGAGAATCAACCAGATTCTGGAGGACATGTTGAGAGCCTGTGTGCTAGATTATGGATTTAGTTGGGATGCCAATTTGCCCTACGTGGAGTTCTCATACAACAATAGCTATCAAGCCAGTTTGAAGATGGCACCGTTCGAAGCCCTGTATGGACGAAGGTGCAGAACACCGTTGATGTGGGATGAAGTTGGAGACCGACAGTTGTTTGGACCAGATTTGATCAAGGAGTATGAAGAAAAGGTTAAGCTGATCCGAGATAGACTAAAGGTAGCTCAGTCCAGGTAGAAGAGTTATGCAGATTGGAAATGCAAGGAAATAACCTATGAAATTGGAGATAGAGCATATCTGCGAGTGTCACCCCTGCGAGGAGTGAAACGTTTTGGAGTTAAGGGAAAGTTAGCACCGAGATTTGGAGGACCGTATCGAATTTTGGAACGTATGGGAGAAGTTGCCTACAAGTTGGAGTTACCTGAAGGACTGTCAGGAGTTCATGATGTATTTCATGTTTCACAGCAGAAGAAGTGTCATGCTGAGATGGCCGATATACCTTTAAGAGATACAGTACCCTTGGAGGCGATTCAGTTGGACAGTGATTTGACCTATGCGGAGAAGCCAGTCAGGATTCTTGAATTTGCCAGCCGAGTCACCCGCAGCAAGGTTATCAAGTTTTGCAAAGTTCAGTGGAGCCACCATACCGAGGATGAAGCCACCTGGGAACGAGAGGATGATCTTCGCAAAGACCACCCACACCTATTCTCTAGCCAACCCGAATCTCGAGGGAGGGATTCATCTTAAGGGGGGTAGGTTTGTAGCATCCCAAATTTTCAATTTGGAATGTTATACATAGATCATTCATGCATATCAAATTTTAGTGCATTTCGTTTCGCAAATCCTCGAAATCCTAAGCAACTCAAGGACCCTCAGAGAGAGTTGGGGATTTTCCTATTTTCATATTTGAGTTTTATCAAATATTGAAACGAGGATTTTTGGTTTTAATTATTTTTCTCTCCGAAAATATTTCATATTAAAATATATGAGAGGAGATAATATGACTTCTCCAAAATAAATGAAAGATTGTAGGAAAAATATTAAAATCAAATATTTGATTTTATTCGGAGTTTATTGCTATTTTATTTGAATTAGAAAAATTGCACGTTTTTCAAATTTGCATTTTAGGGCCAAGAAAATGTTCATCTGGTTCTAAATATTTTATTTAGACGGTGAAAATTTGTTTTGGAATTTTTAGATTTTTATTTTATTTTCTAGGATTTATTTAGTTTCGGCTAAATTATTTATAAAAAATCACAGCGCCCAACTGTGTCGACGCCCAGCCGAGCCAAGCCGTCGGCCCACCTCCCCGCGCCGCCGTCTCCCACCTGGAGACCACGCCCGCCGCCGCCGCTCGCCGTGGCCAAGTCGGCCACGACGCCCCGCCCCTTCCCCAAGCCATGCCATCCGCCTCTTATAAGCCGACCCGACCCCCCCTGGAGCCCCGAAGCTGCCCCGCCGCCGCCGCAAGCCGCCCGCCCCGCCGCCGCAAGCCGC
>NC_041384.1:358502178-358513031 GCF_002162155.2 Triticum dicoccoides | reverse complement strand
GCCGCCCCCGCTCGCCGCTGCTGCCGCACGCCGCACCCTGCCGTCCCACCTCGCCGCCCCGCCGGAGGTATACGCCGCCGCCGCTGTTCGTTCGGTTTTATTTTAAAAACCGATCTGGTTATTTTAGAAACCCTAGTTCATTTTTAAATCGGTTCGCCGGTTTTTCTCGTTTTAGTTACTTTGTGGACGTTCACCCGTACGTTCGTTCTAACGAACGGTGTTCACTCGTTAGCCGCAGACAACGAACGTTCGTTCGTTAGCCTGTTCGTCAGTTTCTTTTTCTTGGATTTTCTGCGATTATTTTCAATCGTGATTTCCGATCCGATTTTCGTTTCAGTTTATCTTTTCGCTCGTTTATCGGAATTAGGCGATTCAAGCGCCTAGATCTTCGTCTTGGAACCATCTTTCCATTTAATCAACTTGAACATGATTTTGGTACTGTAAAATTTGACCTTAGTCCAGATTAGTAAACGGATCTTGTTTCTTTCACAGTTTGAGTTTCGTTGCTCCGTTTGATTTAATTCTTTTCGCAAACCGGAGTTCTTGAGTTGAACTTTCTGGTTAGATCTTCTTATTTGATATTTACCCATGTTTCGTTGTTTGATTGCTTATGTAAGCTATTGTTTGTTTGCGATAGAACACCCGGAGTGCGAAGCGTGCTACTACGAGTCCCTATGTTTTGTGGGTCATCAGCAAGGCAAGTAACACTTTAATCATACCCCTTTATCACCCAGTTTTTATGCATTAGTTCCAATCCTCAAAGATTGCCTGATTAGGATAACATGTGGGTCGGGAAGTAGTTGATGAGGTAGAACCTATTGCCCTGTTATTATCAAACCCTTGGGAGTTACTTCTACGTGTTGCTTATATTGCTATGCTATGCTCGTAGACGTGGTTTGGGTGAGTGAAATTCATGACAGATGTGAGATTGTTAATTAATGGTTCAACTTAAGGTGGAAACTTGAATACACATCTGGGTGGATTGTTTGTTGGGCACCTGGGGAATCCAGTGTTGTCCTAGGATATCCCGGAGTACCCGTGTGATAATCCTATGGCCTGCCACCCAGGCTCAAAGGGAACTGAGATATTTTCATGCTAGAAATTTCCGTGTGCAGCCACAAGCTATTATGGGCTCTAGCATAGTTGAGTAAGTTGCATGAAGCTTTCGAAGAGGTGGATCGGCAGGTAGAGGGATGTAGGTTGGTATGGTCTGCCCGGAGTAAGGAGTTAATGCTTCTGAAAGACTGTGTCTCAGTCATCCGTTTCTCAAACACCATGTAGTGCGAGAAATCCCACAGAGGAGATCGAGTCTTGTGGGTAAAAGTGTCAAACCTCTGTAGAGTGTATAAACCAATCATGGTTAGCCGTGTCCCCGGTTATGGACATCTTGAGTATCTAATACTTGGAGTATCCTAAGTATCTCATCACTATTAAATAATACTGTTGGGTTGTTAATTACTTTAATTGGGATTGAGTTGGAGGAACCTTCTCAATGATGTTTCAACTACCATGATAGTTAAATAAAATCTATTCCTTTGTTGTAGGGAAAAATTGGCTTTTCGTAAAAACTATAACCATAGAGCTTTCCACCAGCCAAATATGCATGTAGTGATAGCATTATTCTGTTCTTGCTCTACAGTGTTATTTTGCCAGCATATTCCATGTGCTGACCCGTTTTTGGGCTGCAACGTATTATGTTGCAGACTTTTCAGACGAGTAAGGTTCGTTAGGTCGTTGCCGTGCAGCTCAGCTATGCCGTTGGAGTTGATGGACTCACTTTATCTTCCAAGCCTTCCGTTGTTATCGTATTAGATGTCCTTAAGCCATATATATTGTAATAAGTTCTCTTTTGAGACATTCGATGTAATAAGTGTGTGATTGCTACTCTGTTATAAAACCTCAGGTACTGTGTGTGTCAGCATTACCAATCCAAGGATGACACTGAAGCACAGAGACTTGACCATTTGAGGTCGGGTCGCTACAGCCAAGCCCTAATCTTCCCCGGGATGGCTGATCTGGAGTCCGTTCGGTGCTCCGGAGCGGGGAGTCCATCGCCATCGTCATCATCAACCATCCTCCATCACCAATTTCATGGTGCTCACCGCCGTGGGTGAGTAATCTCATCGTAGGCTTGCTGGACGGTGATGGGTTGGATGAGATTTACCATGTAACCGAGTTAGTTTTGTTAGGGTTTGATCCCTAGTATCCATTATGTTTTAAGACTGATGTTGCTATGACTTTGCTATGCTTAATGCTTGTCACTAGGGTCCAAGTGCCTTGATTTTGGATCTGAACCTATTATGTTTTCATGAATATATGTGAGTTCTTGATCCTATCTTGCAAGTCAATAGTCACCTACTATGTGTTATGATCTGGCAACCCCGAAGTGACAATAATCGGGACCACTCCCGGTGATGACCGTAGTTTGAGGAGTTCATGTATTCACTAAGTGTTAATTCTTTGGTCCGGTACTCTATTAAAAGGAGGCCTTAATATCCCTTAGTTTCCAATAGGACCCCATGCCACGGGAGGGTCGGACAAAAGATGCCATGCAAGTTCTTTCCATAAGCATGTATGACTATATTCAGAATACTTGCCTACATTACGTTGATGATCTGGAGCTAGTTCTGTGTCACCCTATGTTATAACCGTTGCATGAGGAATCGCATCCGACATAATTATCCATCATTGATCCATTGCCTATGAGCTTTTCACATGTTGATCTTTGCTTAATTACTTTTCCGTTGCCACTGTTACGATTGTTACAAAAACTACTACTGTTACTTTTGCCACCGTTACCATTACTTCCACACTACTTTGCTACTAAATACTTTGCTGCAGATATTAAGTCTTTCAGGTGCGGTTGAATTGACAACTCAACTGCTAATACTTGAGAATATTCTTTGGCTCCCCTTGTGTCGAATCAATTAATTTGGGTTGAATAATCTACCCTCGAAACCTGTTGCGCTCCCCTATACTTGTGGGTTATCAATAGTACTATTAAAAAGCTAGTACATGCTTAAATGGGGTCCTAAATTCTATTAAAGAAATTTGCATACCTATTTAATTCTTGGGTACTTATTATTTATGCCACTAGTTTTGTATCACTACTTAGTTTTGCCATTAGAAGTTACAACTACTCAAAAATGCCATCGATCTGTGAGATGCTTGCTCAAAAATGCAATTAGATATCTAAAAATGTCATCATTCCATTAGATGTTTCCTCAAAATGCCATTAGACATTGTTATTTTCACGTCAAACCCATTGACCATGTTATATGACAAAAATAAGCCGATTCTGACAATGATAAGCATGGCCCCGCTTGTCAGGAGTAACCAAGCGAATAATTTTACAGGAAAATAAGAACGATGTTGGGATCAAGTAGGCCCCACATTTTATTGTACTATAGTGAGATAGAGGGAGAGCTGGCATGTTTCTCCATATGTATTTATGTCATTATAACATGGCAAAAGAGATTTGAGTCACAATAATGGTGTCCAACACAACACACCCCTCAAATAAAACTAGGCACCCTGAAATTCTTTGACAGCTAAACTGCTGGCTATATGATGTTGGCCATATATATTGTATGTATATAATGTGAAGAAACGAGTGGTAGTACTATACCAACTAAAAGATGAACTATAAGTAATACTAGTATGTACGTAGTGGAGAGTTAAAGTAACGAGAAGGAACATAACATAGTTCTGTTGGGGGCTCAGCACAACACACCCCTCAAATAAAACTAAGCACCCTGAAATTAAACTAAGCAACTAATCCGATAGATACTGCATTAGAACCACCATGAGCAATGACACTTCCACCTTACTCGGACACCTCGTCCACGTGCTCGACTTCGTCCTTGTCCCTCTTCCACTTGGCCGATACTTCTTTGCTTGTAACGCACACTTGGCTCTTGCTCTTCATCCAACCCTTGTAGATATTGACACAAAGGTAGGCATCCATTGCAGCGTACTGGATGTGGTCTATGCAACTACTACTAGAACGGATTGTGCACTAGTAGGAGACAAGTTCGCCACATAAGCCAGGCAGGTAGGGGGACGTAGCACCAGCTCGACCAAGTTTGTATTACAACCCAAATGCTACCACAAAAACATCTGGGGGAAGATAGGGACTGGAAGAGCCAGCTTCAGCATCCCAGTCTAAGCACCCCCGGCCTCCATCCTTGCGACGTACGGTACACCTCGCTTGCCACCTGCTCGACCCTAGTGCCACTGATAAAATGAAGTAATAATATAGTTAAAATAGAGCAAGTGTCCTCTCTATCATTTCATTTCCAATGTAGATAAAGAAAGTGCTTCTCTTTGTTAGTATATGTTTCATCAACTAGTCCCATTGTTAATGTTTAAGCGTTTCTGCAAACTGGGTGCTTAATTTTAGTTTATCTGCACAAAAATAGAGATTGGAATGTCTCAAGGCCCCTCCTTGTACTACCGCTATACACTGATGTTCATCACTGGCAGATGGTGTATCGACGAGAATTGGGTCGATTTATAGTATGAGGCCTACCGTGTGAGGCGTCGCACGACCCATCTCGCCCTCGCAGCATGGCATACTATGATACTATCGCAACATTTTCTTCTATTTATTAGTGTACATTTCATCAACTAGTGCCAATATAATATAATCACACTTTTTCATTATCTACGCAAACAGGGTTATTCGGCTGCATTTTGATGGAACTGCACAAATGTACGGATAGAATCGACATATATGTGGAGTGCGAGGTGTGCCAAGTAAAAAAATACTGACACCAACCATGCTCCATGCACTCATTGGCATCCACCACCACCAGTGGGATGTGTGGCGCTCTCTGTGGACAGATCTTTCTCGGCAGCAAATCCTCTGACCAAATACTAGTAGCTTATATTGGCTTTTTTCTCAGGAGGACTCTTTTCTAAAAGAAGCACCAATCTATTTTTCTTTATTTGTACACAATGTCACAACTTTGAACCAAAGGTCCAGAGCTATTTTAGGGTGATTGGCATAGTACTCGAAGACTGATTGTAAGCATGATTTTCATGAGCCATCACATTGATTGTAAGCATGAGCAGATGGAAGATTAGGTTAGTGTTAAGCTTACCTTAAACCCTACCACCCCATTGAAACGAGGAGAGCATCGAGGGAACCGTGGAGAATGGCGGGGAAGCGACGTTGCGCCATCCGGCCTCCTCTTGCGGTGGGAGAACAAATACTCATGTGGCTCCGGCTGGCTCTGCACCCTCACGAATGGCACATCATTGTCAGGACCCCGACTCGATGTCACATCGATCTAGCTGGTAACACCTCATATCACTTTGCGGCCTCACGCACGGTATCCCCACGGGTGTCGTCTTACCTTTTCCCGGGACCGTTTGCGCCTTTTGGCTCACGTATATGATAGTGTCGCTAGCATCCATATGATAAAGAGCCCGGGCTGACATGACTAGTCGTAAACCCAAAGTGGCACAGACTTACAGGGACAGGCATCCATGACCCAGCTTCGAACGTGTCGGTCATCAGCAAGTGGGTCCGGGCTGTAGCACTGGGCTAGCAGGACTCCGGTAAACCGGGCTGTAGCGGGCTAACAGGACTCCGGTACTCAAAGCGTGACATTTCCCCGAAGGGACAGACACAGGAACGAAGAAGGACACATGCCGGCCAGCCTAGGTGTTCCAGAGCAGTAGCAAGCTACCATGGCTCAGCGGTGACACTAGGAGACATTTCCCGGTAAGAGAGGCTACTAAAGATAAACAACTAGATAGTCAGATCCCACACATACCAAGCATTTCAATCATACACACAATATGCTCGATATGTGTAAATACAACGAAGCATCACAACATGACTCTACGACACAAGTACTTTATTTAAGGCTCAGGGAGCCATACATAGCATACACAAAGGTACGGGTCTCACGACCCCACATTCAAGTCATACAGTCATACAAACCAGCAGCGGAAGTAACTTGTCTGAGTACAGACAACTAATAAAATAAAAGAGGCTTGGAAAGCCTAGCTATACTACGTGGTCCATCACAAGCTCAGGGTCACCACCTGGGTCTTTAGCCTACTCGTTGATGTCAACGTCTACATAGAACCCATCAGAAGGGGTTGCAGCGTCTTCTGTAAAATGTAGATTATAGCAACATGAGTACAAAGGTACTCAGCAAGACTTACATCAGATCCTACATACATGCATAGTATCAAGAAGGGTTGGTGGAGTTATTGCAGCAAGCCAGCTTTGACTCTTGGCTAGGCTATCCTACGATACTTCAACTTGAAATAGTTTTGCGCACACGAGTCCACTATTCACCACTTCAATACACTACCGAGGATCCACCTCCGTCTTCCTACGGAGGAGCCATCCTCGGCACTCACACTTATCTTGAGGCTTTTAGTAGTTTCCATTTACTTGTCTATGAACTGTATAGGCAACCAAGTAGTCCTTTACCGCGGACGCGGCTATTCGAATAGATCATGTTAACCCTGCAGGGGGTACTTCTTCATACACGCTCTCACCACTTACCGTCGTTTACACGACATGTACTCGGCAACCTTCAAGCGGAAGCCCAACGTGGGTGTCGGCCACGACCTACCTAATCACCTAAGCCTCCAGTCCAGGTTTATCGCCTATTCAGGTTCCATCCGCAGGGAGTCCGGCCGAGGTTTCCCATACGGCCCCGAACGATGTGAACAGGGTTCCCGAGATACCTAACGGGTATTCGGTACACCCGGCCACGTACCTACTACGGTCAGCGCTGTCCACGGCCTCCAGTAGGCTACAAACACCAGAAACTACTTGCAACTCCTGGACGGAGAACTAGGGTGAATAAGAAGTCGAGAGGGTCCATTGGTTTCGGGCCCAATGCATGGTAGTAGCTGATTCTTAAATCACACATACAGATCTCAGTGCTTAAGGTCGGCTTCAATGAAACAACCCACCATGTACTCCTACATGGCCTCTCATCGATACCTTTACCAAATCGTGTTCACCACACCACTCTCATTACCGACATAATCATTTCACTCTAGCCCATCACCCAGATGAACCAGACCTGACACGACTCTAAGCATAGCAGGCATAGCAAGGTAGGAACAACACATACATATGGCTCAATCAACTCCTACACATGCTAGTGGGTTTCATCTAGTTACTGTGGCAATGACAGGTCATGCAGAGGAAATGGGTTCAACTACCGTAGCACACAGCAGTTTGAATCGTGTTGTCTTAATGCAGTAAAAGAGAGCAGGAGCGAGAACATGGGATTGTATCGATATGATCAAATGGTTGGTTGCTTGCCTGATGGTTCGATGCACGGATACGGTTCTTCGTTAGGGTAGTCACGGTACTCCTCGGGGACAGATCCTGTCGTAAAGGATAACGATACACAGGCATCACCAAACAATGTGCAACAATATGATGCATGCATGAAACATGGCAATATGAGTGTGTTGGGCTAATGCAACTAAAGCTACCAACGCTGTCAGGACCCCGACTCGATGTCACATCGATCTAGCTGGTAACACCTCATATCACTTTGCGGCCTCACGCACGGTATCCCCACGGGTGTCGTCTTACCTTTTCCCGGGACCGTTTGCGCCTTTTGGCTCGCGTATATGAAAGTGTCGCTAGCATCCATATGATAAAGAGCCCGGGCTGACATGACTAGTCGTAAACCCAAAGTGGCACAGACTTACAGGGACAGGCATCCATGACCCAGCTTCAAACGTGTCGGTCATCAGCAAGTGGGTCCGGGCTGTAGCACTGGGCTAGCAGGACTCCGGTAAACCGGGCTGTAGCGGGCTAACAGGACTCCGGTACTCAAAGCGTGACATTTCCCCGAAGGGACAGACACAGGAACGAAGAAGGACACATGCCGGCCAGCCTAAGTGTTCCAGAGCAGTAGCAAGCTACCATGGCTCAGCGGTAACACTAGGAGACATTTCCCGGTAAGAGAGGCTACTAAAGATAAACAACTAGATAGTCAGATCCCACACATACCAAGCATTTCAATCATACACACAATATGCTCGATATGTGTAGATACAACGAAGCATCACAACATGACTCTACGACACAAGTACTTTATTTAAGGCTCAGGGAGCCATACATAGCATACACAAAGGTACGGGTCTCACGACCCCACATACAAGTCATAAAGTCATACAAACCAGCAGCGGAAATAACTTGTCTGGGTACAGACAACTAGTAAAATAAAAGAGGCTTGGAAAGCCTAGCTATACTACGTGGTCCTTCACAAGCTCAGGGTCACCACCTGGGTCTTTAGCCTACTCGTTGATGTCAACGTCTACATAGAACCCATCAGAAGGGGTTGCAGCGTCTTCTGTAAAAATGTAGATTATAGCAACATGAGTACAAAGGTACTCAGCAAGACTTACATCAGATCCTGCATACATGCATAGTATCAAGAAGGGTTGGTGGAGTTATTGCAGCAAGCCAGCTTTGACTCTTGGCTAGGCTATCCTACGATACTCCAACTTGAAATGGTTTTGCGCACACGAGTCCACTACTCACCAATTCAATACACTACCGAGGATCCGCCTCCGTCTTCCTACGGAAGAGCCATCCTCGGCACTCACACTTATCTTGAGGCTTTTAACAGTTTCCATTTACTTGTCTATGAACTGTATAGGCAACCAAGTAGTCCTTTACCGCGGACGCGGCTATTCGAATAGATTATGATAACCCTGCAGGGGTGTACTTCTTCATACATGTTTCCACCACTTAGCGTCTGCACACGACATGTGCTCGGCAGACTTCAAGCGAAAGCCGACGTGGGTGTAGACCACGACCTACCTAAACACTTAAGCCTCTAGTCCAGGTTTATCGCCTATTCAGGTTCCATCCGCAGGGAGTCCGGCCGAGGTTTCCCATACGGCCCCGAACGATGTGAAAAAGGTTCCCGAGATACCTAACGGGTATTCGGTACACCGTGCCACGTACCTACCGCATCACAGCCCACCCCTACGGTCAGCGCTGTCCACGGCCTCCAGTAGGCTACAAACACCAGAAACTACTTGCAACTCCTGGACAGAGAGCTAGGGTGAATAAGAAGTCGAGGGGGGTCATATTTCAGGGCCCAATGCATGGTAGTAGCTGTATCTTAAATCACGCATACAGATCTCAGTGCTTAAGGTCGGCTTCAATGAAACAACCCACCATGTACTCCTACATGGCCTCTCATCGATACCTTTACCAAATCGTGTTCACCACACCACTCTCATTACCGACATAAACATTTCACTCTAGCCCATCACCCAGATGAACCAGACCTGACACGACTCTAAGCATAGCAGGCATAGCAAGGTAGGAACAACACATACATATGGCTCAAACAACTCCTACACATGCTAGTGGGTTTCATCTAGTTACTGTGGCAATGACAGGTCATGCAGAGGAAATGGGTTCAACTACCGTAGCACACAGCAGTTTGAAACGCGTTGTCTTAATGCAGTAAGAGAGAGCAGGAGCGAGAACATGGGATTGTATCGATATGATCAAATGGTTGGTTGCTTGCCTGATGGTTCGATGCACGGATACGGTTCTTCGTTAGGGTAATCACGGTACTCCTCGGGGACAGAACCTGTCGCAAAGGGCATCGATACACAAGCATCACCAAACAATGTGCAACAATATGATGCATGCATGAAACATGGCAATATGAGTGTATTGGGCTAATGCAACTAAAGCTAGAAGGGTTTGAACAAATTTGAATCAAAGATTCAAATTCCAAATTCAAATATGGCCTTTTTAAGTGCCTTTTCTTGTTCTGCTTAAAACATCAATTTAACTTGTTTGATCATGCATGAAAATAGTACAGATGGATAGATTGGATTTTTCTGATCATTTTTCATATATAATTTGTCCAATTTGGAGTTACAGAATAAAAGTTATGAATTTTTGAAGTTTAAATAATATTCTGGAATTTCCTGATTTAATTTAAATCCAGAAAATCAATTACTGCGTCAGCCTGACGTCAGTGTGACGTCAGCAGGTCAACGGAACTGGTCCAGGTCAAACCTGATAGTGGGTCCCGCATGTCAGGGTGATTATTTTAATTAAAACTTAATTAAAACTAATCCTGTTTAATTAACAGGGCTGGGCCCCACCTGTCATTGACTCAGGGGAGTCAACCAGGGCCCACCCGTGGTCAAAGTGGATGTCGGCTGCCGGCGTTTAGTCGCCGGCGAGCCCGACGCGGCGGCGGAAGTGGTTTTGGTCATTTCGGCCACCAGAGGGGCCGCGGAGACCACCGGAGTGGAGCTGAGGCCAACCCGCAGCTCTTGGCGGAGCCCGTTGGGGTCGGGGTGGCCGGAGTCGACGGCGGCGAGCTCGGCTGCGGCCGCCGGGGTTCGGTCGTGCACGGGAACGGTGCTGGAGCTCGAAGTCGAGCAAGCGAGGCGCTAGGATTGCTCTACGGGGTCTTGCGAACTCGTTGGACTCGCCGGGGTGACCAAATGGTCACCGGAGCTGCGTCGACGGCGAGCTCGGCGACGGCGGAGGTTCGGCCGTGGTGGGGAGGTGGCTACGGTGAGGGAACGAGGGGAAGGAGAGGGGGAAACGGTGGCGTAGCTCACCGCGGTTGCAGTGGGCGTCGAAGCGGGCTCGGGGACGCGCTGGAGACGGCGAATTCGACGGCGATGGTGGTCGGAGCCCGAAGAGGGGAACGGCGACGTGGCGGCGGTGCAGGGCTTCCGGGGAGCTGTGGAGCGGTGGGGAGGAAGAGGGAGTCGAGGCGGAGCTCCTAAGCTAGTCGGGGGAGCGAGGGGTGGTCGGAGACAGCGGCTAAGGCGAACGGCGGCGACGGTGGTGTTCGGCCGGGCGAGAG